>NC_069361.1:79742878-80045909 GCF_021730395.1 Mercenaria mercenaria | reverse complement strand
TCTGTGCAAATTCTTGTCCAGGCTGTAACTCTGCCATCCATACAGGGACTTTGAAATAACTTGGGATAAATGTTCACCATAATGAGGCTATGTGTCGTATGCAAGACCCAGACCACTAGTTCCAAGGTCAAGGTCAAACTAAGAGGTCAAAGGTTAACAGGGTCTGTTTCGTGTCCGGTCCATAACTCTGCCATCCATGAAGGGATTTTGAAATAACTTTGATTAAATGTTAACCATAATGAGACGATGTGTCATATGAAAGACCCAGACCCCTAGCTCCAAGGTCAAGGTCACACTTAGAAGTCAAAGGTTAACATGGTCTGTTTCGTGTCTGGTTTATAACTCTGCCAAACTCTATCAAGGGATTTGAAAATAATTTAACATAAATGTTAACCATATTGAGAAGGTGTGTCGTGCTTATGACCTGGGTCTCTCAGGTCAAGGTCACAAAATGATTCATACCTAACCTATTCTGGCATAATTTGTGCAGAAAACTGGCATGCTTCGGGGGCTTTTGTCACCAATAGTGACAGCTCTTATTTCTACATGTTATGTAATGGTATCCTGAATGCTGTGTAAGGATATCCTGAATGCCATGTAAAGGCATATGTGTAATGTGAATGCAATGTAAGGGTAACATAACTGCTGTATAAAGATATCCTGAATAAATTCAAGGGAATCCTGAATGCTATTTAAGGGCATAAGGTTCTATTGAATGTCAAATAAAGATATCCTGAATGCTATTTAAGGGCATAAGGTTCTCTTGAATGCCGAATAAAGATATCCTGAATGCTATTTAAAGACATAAGGTTCTCCTGATTGTTAATAAAGGTATTTTGACTGCTATATAATGGGATGATGAATGCTGTGTAAAGCACTTTCACCAATTCTGTCATTTCGTTGATAAAATTATTAGGAAAGGCGCAGGAGATGCTTATCAAGAACCTTCAAGAAAGAGTGTACGAGGTTGGAAGCAAGATCAACTTGGGGAAACAAGAAACTGAACATATCAAAGCTCTTAATGATAGAACAGATGGAGAAATCAAACTCGGAAGTAATAATGGTGATGAAATACAACAAATTTCAGCCTCACATAGGAAAAAAGTGAAGCGAAGTCAGAATAGTATTCTGACAGATACATTACTTAATCCAGGTGAGCGAATGGTATACATTGAGTAGTCTTTAAAGTCAATAAACTTCTGTTTCATTACTACTTTTCATTACTACTTTCTTATCATTGTTAATGCTACTACTTCATATTGTATGGATCGATTTGAAGAAAAACTGGAACACTGTGATTTACTTATTGTTGGATACACTAAATCCATAACCAGATTTTTCTCAGATTCATTCCATGTAAAGGTCTAGACAAAAGCTATTCATCATTCTACAGGTCTACAACGATGGCAGGGTAAACTTCATACGAGACCTCTTTTAATCATTCTGTAAAATCTTGTGGGAAGCACTGTAATATTCACAGGAAAATCCGGCCTTAAGTAACTTTTGTCCTTTTAAAATTTCAAAAAATAATTTTTATCAAAATGTTATATTGTAATATGTTGTTAGTATGCCTACTAAGATGTTCTGAAAGTCATTTGAATCAAGCAATTTTATCTTTTAAATGTATGACCTAAAGTAGCTGGAAATGAAAAATAGGCCTAGTACCCTGTAAAAATCGGTGCAGAACTTTGGTACATTATAATTTCATCAAAATGACAGCAAGTGTTTTGGTAAAAAGATCATTATTGGGAAAGGGTTGTGAAGTTTCATTTGGTTTTGTCAAAGATGTAGGAGCTTTTTGAGAACCGTAAACACGGGGTCTACGATAATGACAGGCATGTAGCAATAGCTCCCCATACGTCTATTACATTCAGCTAAAAATGCGAAACCTTTTACATCTCCGAGACATTAACCTTTAAAAGTAGAGGTATTTGTTTTATGTGTCACTTATAACCTTGTTTTAGGAAAGTACAAGTATAAACTAATATTATTATTCCTTGACGAGTTCATGAGCAGACATGAAACAGACCTTTGACTTTAATGTGTGACCTTAATCTTTGAGCTAATGGCCTGGGTGTTGCAGATGACCCATTTTCTTGTTCTGGTGAATACTTGTGCCATGTTATTTAAACATCAAACCCAAGCATGGAAATGTTACTGACCACACAGAAAACCTTAAATCTTTTAACTCAAAATGTGATACTGACCTTCAAGGGGTCTGGGCCTTGCCCACGACATTTTGTTACGGGGAACATTTAGTCAAGGAATATTTAAATGCCTTGATGAGTCGCAGTGTTTTAGACAAGAAACAAACCTGTTAACTAGAAGTGTTACCTTTATCTTTAAAGTATAAAGTTAGGTCTTTCATATGACATGCCATATTGATGTAGTTACATTTAAGCGGTCTTTTGAAAATAGGCACTTGCCTTTGGAAGTTATAGCGCAAAGACAAAAAAAGTCCCAAAACTGATTTTAGAAAAAATATGCTAGTGATAGCTCTAATATAAACTGATTTATTTTTTCGAACAGGCACTTACAGTACTGGTACTGTAGCGTTCCATGCCACAATAGACACAAATACAGGCTGGCCTTATGCAGTATCTCATCTAACAGTTGGTCAAGTTATTGTCTTCGACTCTGTGAAACTCAATGTAGGCGGAGGATACCACCAATCTACTGGATTGTTTATTGCACCAACTCCAGGAATATATATGTTTTCAGCTTCTGTGATGACCAAAGGAGAAATTTCATTAAATATTGTGAAGAATGGTGTTCCTTTGGCTGGTGTGTTTGCTGCTAGCAGACAACAGGGCTCTGTTACTATAGTTACTGAACTGAAAGTTGGTGATGAAATGCTAGTTAGAGTACAGAGTCCAAATGATGCATATATTTGGGGTGATAGGCTCACAAGCTTTTCCGGAAGTTTGATACAATCTGTTTCATAATCTTATGTTATATTGATTTATATGAGTTACCGGTATGTCATACAAATTTAGAATTTTCACAAATGGCAATATTTTCAAAAGGGAGATGATTAATTTTTTGACCAACTCTGTGACTATGGACTCTGATATGGCATAGGTATCCATCTCTAGATGTTTGTATAAAACTGTCAACCCGAACACAAAGTTGTAAAAACAGTAAGACATTAGCCATTGTTCAAAATATTACTTCAGCTCAAATTACAGAACATAGGATTGGCTTTTCAAAACATTTCACGTGCTAATGGTTATATGGTTGTGCATTTTGAAAATCTTAATGATAGAAGTATACTGTTTCTAAACCAGTTATAACAAACATGTCAGTATTTTAAGAAGAGTTTTGGCCTGAATACTCTTACTTGGAAATTTATTTGTCACCAGATTTTGCAATAGTTACATATCTGAGGATTTTATCACAAAAAGGCTTTTAGTATTTTTGTATGTGCAATATTCATATATCGGTAAACATAGTGGTGGAGGAAATTTATCAAAATTTCAGCTGTAACAGCACATCTAATTCTGGCACATTACATTCTTCTTGTCAAAGGAATAAAAGAGTGCATTGTTCTGCTCGAGCATCAAGCCTTATTTAGATTATCTGTAGTTAATAGGATCCAAAATCATTCTTTCCAGTGTTGTAAATATTAATGAGGTGACTGTTCTGTCTGCACCAGGTTTTATTTAGAACAGTCTGCAAATGTTCTCAATATTCCAGAACACTATTCTTTTCCACTCTACTGACTTAGTGTGCAGAATGTTTGGATAAGTCAAAGGAATATGGCCTAAGGGTGGTGTGTGTTTCTGTAAGAGTGGTTCCCTATGCCGAGTGTAAGTTTGGCAATCTAAGACAATTATTGGCTATGTCTAAAATTTGCCAATACACAGTTCTTTTTTCCAGAAATAAATTACAAAGTTTGAGAACTACTGTTTTATATTATTATTATTACTACTACTACTACTACTAGAAGGACCCAAATGCCTAATAACAGTACCACAGATTCATTAAGTATTGCCATAATATAACCAGTTGAACCTTGACTGGAGAAATATTTTTTTCTTTCTTCTAACTTTTCAAAAAGCACTGGTTTCAAACATAATAGCATGTGAACAGTACTAGAATTTTAAATTAAATCTTTCCTCTGTGTTTTAACAAAATTCAAACCATCTGCAGAGCAATATATTCCCAAAGGTATGACCTTTGACCTCTAAGTGTGACCTTGACCTTGAAGCAAGCCATCCGAAACATGCACTCTACACGTCTTAACGTGGTGAACATTTGTGCTAAGTTTCTTTAAAATCCTTTAAGCAGTTCAAGAGTTACAGAGCGGACACTAAACAAGCTCATATGACCTTTGACCCCAAAGTGTGACCTTGACCTTGAAGCGAGCCATCACAAAATGAGCTCTGCACGTTGCCTTGATGTGGTGAACATTTGTGTCAAGTTTCTTCTAAATCCTTCAAGAGGTTTAAGAGTTACAGAGTGGACACCAAATTGCTGACAGACGGACGGATGGACACCAGCATCATCACATAATATGTCCTTTTGGGCGTTTATAATGAAGTTTGTGACTGACAGACTGACAGTTTAATGCAAGTATATTGTTCACCATCAAACAGCACTAAGACACAAAAACAAAAATAAAATTCAAAACTGAATGTATGATGTATTGAATAATGACTATTTCACATAAATCTCTGATGTCTTCCTGGTAACTTTTTCTTCTCCTTTTGTGCATTCTTTTTCAGTCTCTTACTCATGTACTGATCCACTTTCCCTGATTTCTGTAACTCCTTGTATTTCTCTGCAAGCTCTAGTTTCTTCTTTTCAGCTGCAATATGATTGGTAATTGAACATGTATGAAATAATGGTATTCATGAAGTCATATCTATCGATAAGTATGAAATATGTAAGTAGCAAACATTATCTTTTTTATTAAACTCCAACAACAGTAAATAAATTATATGCATATAGTAATTTATTGACATACTTTTCCCAATATGCTTGCCATATTTAGTCATCTGCTTTTTACGTAATATAAGAATCTTCCACTGTTTGTATATGCTGACTGGAATATCCCACTTAAGAGTAGCAGTTTAGATTAAAATGAAACTCTCATGAAATCTCAAAATTATAAAACTTTAGTTTGAAGACCAGTCTCCAAATACAGCTTTGCCATTAGTCAATTTCAAGACTGAGCTCAAAGTCAACCAATCTGATCAATGAGTAGTGAGACTGGTCTCTATGTAACTTACATTTCTTTAGGAAGTAAGGTGTCTTTCCATCTTTCACCAACTGTTTCTCTTTCTCCTTCCACTGTTGTTCCATTTCCATTCTATGTCTCTTTTTCTGCTCTATCTGCTCCTGTTGATTCTATTTAAAGAAGAAAATATAAAATTTATGAAATAAAATGCCTTTTTATTCACAATTTTGTTCAAAATAGCCCACCTAAGGCTAGCTTAGCAGGACCCGCATGTCTCAAATAACAGATGATGTGTTCACACAATAACTTTACCAAAACAGTCATGCCCTATAGATGCAGTTTGTGTCACTCCTTAAAAGATGATACCTATTTGTGGTTGGCACGATAAGAAGGGGCTAGAAATTCATTCAAGAAGTCGTATGAAAGCTATGGTGGAGTTTTGTTCAAAATGGAACTAAATCATAATATGAACAGATCTTTGATATTTCAGAATATTTACCCAATATGTAATTGGCCTTGATTTTTTTTTATATATAGCCAGGGCGTCAAGTGCTTTTGGGAGTCAAAAATATAGGTAGGATCCTGAAATATAGGTATTTGGGGGCCAGAAATATAGGATTATATAGGTTGCTTATAATGACGAAAACAAGTCAGACAAGTGTTTTATCCTCCTCCACCACCTACCAGCACTCTCTTTTATTAAACATAAAATACAAAGGAACAGAAAAAGTGGCTACTTTTATGATTTTAAACAAATAACATTTTAACATATATCTTATTTTCATAATAAACTATTAATTCACCAAAATACAAAACTTTACCAATACTGGTACTCAAATCAGTTTAACAGGGAATTAGGCAAACCAAGCCATATTGCTAACAACATATATCAGTACATTGTTAATACAAGTATAAAATATTGTGTTGGGCCTGCATTTGTACATGAATGGAAAAGAAAACAATTATAATCAAACCATCTACAGAACAAAATTACAACAGTTTCATACTTATGAATACTATGATCTCTGTAAACATGATAACACATGGAGTCCCTTGACCCAGGATCCTATAATGTTGTTACATTAGACCTTCTTGGATTTCTTGGCATCTGTTTCTTTATCTTCATTCTTTCTCTTGGATGAATGCTTTTCTGATGAAGGACTTGACTTGAAGAAGAGGCAGCTTGCTTGTCTGGTTCAGATTTTGAAGTTCTTGTTGAAGCAGTGGCAGAGCTTTTGGAACTTGATATGGCTGATTCTTGTTTCTTTCCTTTGCTTGATGATTTAGAACTGCACTTATCTAGTCTGTTAACCAGTAACTGTCTCTTTTGCTGCTCAACTTCCCTTTGGTTTTCACGTACCCTGTCCATTTCCTTTTTTATACCCTCTATCTTTGATGTGGCTGTTGCTATCATCATTTGTGCTACAGAAGCACCTTTCATGTCACTACTTTCAACAGCTTTAGAAAGCTTTTTGTTCCAATCTTTTAACAGTTCCTCTGCTACAGTCAACCTTGTCTGAATCTCCATTTCTTTTTTAAGCAGTGCTTTTTCTTTTTCAAAGCATGGAGGAGGTCTTATTATTCTCTTCTGTTGCAAGTTCTTCCAGTCTTTTCTTTTCAAGCCTTTCTTTCTCTCTCTCTCCTGTTTCTTTTTCTCTCTTTCTTCTTTTTCTGTCTCAATCCTCTGTTTATACTTGTTATGGGCCATTTTTGCTGCCAGAAGTATTTCACTGTTTAATGGTATTTTGTGAGGTTGCTCATCTACAGGATCACTGAACTTAACTATGTCCTTCAAAGTTCTGATGGCAGTAACAGTTTTCTCACCCAAGGCAACTCTGTCCTTAGTCACTACACTAGTGTTCACTGACAAACTTCTCTCAACCTCTGAATTTCCATGTGGTAATACCAGAGCTTTCTTGACAAGTTTGGGTAAAAATCTGTACTTGAGCTGCCCACTATCTTCTTCACAAACACTTGTCTCCAATAATGGTCAATTCTATCTTCTTCTTTCAAATCATCTTCTGTTTGGTATACCTTCCATTCATCCACAATATTAACAGTCATATTTTCATCAAAATGCATCTCCCTGGACAAAATTTCAGCATCAATTACAGAGTCTTTTTCAAATCTTCTGACTGGAGTCAGGCAACCTAATGACTTTATAAGTTTGTTCTGGAAAGGAAGTCGAGTGACCAAGTATTTTGATACTGAGGTGAAGAATGCTCGAATTCCAAGGATTTCTTTGTGCTGAGCTGCTGATGATTTCATGTTTGATATTTCCTGTCGTGCTTCTCCCAAGACAATATCTTCATCACTAAGCTGATTAACAATACTGAAGTCCTGACACACCATAATTTCAGTTCATGTCCATTGCCATCTACTTCTGATAGCCACCTATCTCGAAACTGACTCTTATTAGCAGGCATTATGAGGCTTAATTATGAAACATTAAGGCGTGTTTATTCTGAAAACAAAATAAAAACATGTGCATTTCCTATTCATATTTTTATACATGAAAGCTTTAAGAAATGGAAAATATTCCAATTGAAAAAAGAACTTCCATTACTTAAAGCTTTCCTAAAGCTGGGCTGGGCAGGGTCGCTACACCTAAAGGAATACAAATTTCAATGCCTAAAAGGTAACAGCATATTTATAAACTCAATTATCATAGAATTACTTCTTTTTTAATGGTTTGAATGACCTTTGTATTCCTTGCTTACCACAAAATTTCCAGATTATAGGTATTTATAGGTATTTTGGCAAAATATAGGATTTTATAGGTTATTATAGGTAGAGGGCTAAAATATAGGAAAATATAGGTAAATATAGGTAACTTGACACCCTGTATAGCTGTAAACAATAAATAAAACAAGCATTACTCTTAAAACTTATAACTGTTGTCTCAATAAATCAGTTTTGATTATCATTATATCTTATTATTATGACAAACACTATTAAATCATAATTTAACCATCCCCCATTTTAACAAGTGAATGAAGTATTGCCATGCAATACAAACTCCCCTACTGGAAGGCACCTAATTTTCTCTACTGCAGTATAACATAATGAACTGATATCTGTCAATGATGTGTAAACAATATTGTACTACATATACAATATGTTATAACAACACTCTTGGATTAAAATGTGCATATATAAAAACCCACAGTTGTTTTCATATTGAATTTTTTTGGCTGATTATAAAAATGTTATCATGTAAGTTATTTATAGTAACAACAAAGGGAAATTAATCTTTAAAAAAAAAAAAAAATAAAATAATAATATAAGTCCACAAGAAACTCTTTACCAGGTAGAGATAGGTCAAAATACACCTAAAAATTGGATGTAACCTGCATGCTGTACCACAGAAAAGTGGTCTCGATTTTTCTCTACCGCCAGTAATAAAAAAGTTACAATAAAATCTATTTATAGTAAAACAAAGGGACGTAATTCTAAAAACAAGGGTGCCTCATGGTGGTGAACATTTGGTCCAAGTTACATCAAAATCCCTCCATGAATGAAGAAGAAATGTTCCGTACAAAGTCACTCTTGAATTTGACCTTTGACCTCTAAATATGACCTTGACCTTAGACCTAGGGACCTGGTTCTTGCGCATGACATGTTGTCTCATCCAGGGGAATATTTGTGCCAACTGATATCTAAATCCTGCTCTGCATGACAAAGTTATAGACCGGACAGGAAAAAAATCCTCTTGACCTTTGATCTCAGTGTGACCTTGACCTTTAAGCTAGGGTACTGGGTGTTGCGCATGACATGTCGTCTCATCATGGGACACATTTGTGCCAAGTAATATTAAAATCCCTTCATGGATGGCAGAGTTATGGACGGGACAGGAAAAAAACTCTGTTGACCTTTGACCCCCAATTGTGACCTTGACCTTTGAGCTAGGGGTCCGAAATTTGCGCATGACACGTCGTCTCATCATGGGGAACACTTGTGCTAAGTGATATTAAAATCCCTTAATGAATGTCAGAGTTATGGACCGGACACGAAACAGACCCTGTTCATGCTATGTTAACATTTGACTGCTAAGTGTGACCTTGACCTTTGAGCTAGGGGTCTGAAAGTTGTGCATGACACATCGTCTTATTATGAGGTACATTTGTGCAAAGTAATATTAAAATCCCTTCATAGATGGGAGAGTTATGGACCGGACAGGAAAAAAGCCTTGTTGACCTTTGACCTCCAATTGTGACCTTGACCTTTAAGCTAGGGGTCCAGGTTTTGCGCATGACATGTCTACTCATGGGGAACATTTGTGCCAAGTAATATTAAAATCTCTTCATGGATGGGAGAGTTATGGACCGGACAGGAAAATAGCCCTTCACCTTTGAGCTAGGGGTCCGGGTTTTGCGTATGACACGTTGTCTCATCATGGGGAACATTTGTGCCATGTAATATTAAAATCCCTTCATGGATGACAGAGTTATGGACTGGACACGAAATTGCGGACGGACAGAATGACGGAATGACAGAATGACGGAAAGACGGAATGACGGAAAAGTGCATTCCTATAGTCCCCGAAACTGGTTTTCAACCAGTAGGGGACTAATAATACGCCATGATAGGGAATAAAGCAATTGAGCCGCACCGTAAGAAAACCAACATAGTGCATTTGCGACCAGCATGGACCCAGACCAGCCTGCGCATCTGTGCAGTCTTGTCAGGATCCATGCTGTTCGCTAACGGTTTCTCTCATTGCAATAGGCTTTGAAAGCCAACAGCATGGATCCTGACCAGACTGCACGGATGCACAGGCTGGTCTGGATCCATGCTGGTCGCAAATGCACTATGCTGGTTTTCTTATTGTGCCGCTCAATTGAAGTATTCTACTGTTTCTGTGTTTGAAGACATGGGCAATACTTACCATTCTATTGAGCAATTTTGCCAGTTCTTTCTTCTTGTCTTCATCTTTGGTCTTCTTCATCTTTTTCTGCACAAGCTATTAATACAAATTACAAACATGTTTATTCCAATGAAAACATATCTCAAAGATTTACTGCAAAACTTGAACTATGAAATTTTCTAAACTTTAGGCTGTCTCAAAAATTTCAAAACTTGTGAAGGTTGGGTCTATAATGATTTCATTACTAAGCTTATCCTACAAATAAATTTGTCAGCTCTCAGCTGGTTTCAATGGTGTTTGCATTTAAGTTTTTATAGATTTTGACTACTAACATTTACGTGCAGTTAGATGCAGTTGCTTGCAGTTATGTGTAATTACAATAGATATGTGCAGTTACATGTACTTAAATGAAATTAAGTGAATCAAACTAGCTAAGAAAATGACTTTAGGAAAAAGAAAATGAATATAATTCTTTCATTCTTACCAATTTCTCTTTACTTTTAACATCATTAAGAAAAGAGTAATTTTTCATAAAGTGTTTGTCCTGGAATTCTCCAGATAAATCATCAAATCTTGGATCACGTCTAACCTGAAAATACAATTTGGGTGATAATTCATATAAAATGTGTATTTCTTAAATTTAACATAGTATACCATTGCATCAAACTTAAGGTTTCTCAACAAGGGTGAAAAAAAATTTTTTGGAAAGGACGACAGAAAAATAATTAGTACATGATTTACTTTAAAGCTCATTTATTTGATCAGTTTAAAGTAAATTACACTTTAACACTATTTTTATAGGTGTAATGACTGTCAGTTAACATAACTAGTGTTCCTGGGTTTAGTATTTTAACTTATAAAAAGAATGCTTAAGGTAGATGACAAGCATTTAACCTTTTCTTTTGCTACCGTTGCATGACGTAACACAGGGACCCGTTTTTTTGCTGACATTTCCATAGGTCTGAAATGAAAAACATCAGGCCTAATTGTGCAATATCATATAACCAGTTATTTGAGAAAGAAGACATATAACTATGGACACATGGCCTAATATGGCACCACTCTTTTGCTGAAATGGCTTTACTATATACCTTCAGATAGGACCAAAAGCTCAGTCACATGATCAGTTGTTTATAAAGAAATTTTATATAATTATAATGATATTAAGTCTTGAAAATGAAAAGATACTGGTATTTTAAATCATTTTAAAAAAGCAAAGAATAAGTTATACTCCAACCAACAAATCCAATTAATATGTCCAGTTTTGGCCTCACTACAGATACATAGTTGGTATTTCAAATGTACTCGATGCGGGAATTAGAAACAGTGTACATGTACTATGTAGAGAATTTTCAGACCTGTCAGAGAAAACACACTGTATTTAAGGAACTACTTCTCAATACTTTCCCTACCTGTTTTTATTTTCTCTTTTGAATACTTTCTGTTTCTTCTCCTCAAACTTATCACCATGCATGATTCTGTTGAACCTATAATATAACGGCTTTATAAATGAATACTGTGAAATCATTCAAGGCACTGACCTCCAGGTTTTGGCTAAAAATGAGCTTTCTGTAAAATTGAAGTTTGTTCAAATCATGAACATTAAAACATGAATTTTTGTTTCTAAACTATCTTGTAAATGCCAAATCAAGACAAAAGAAACAAGAGCTGTCCGTAAGACAGCCAAGCTCGACTATTCGAAATATTGTCACAGAAGCAGGAAATTATTACCCAAAATGTTAAATATCAAAAGAGTTTTAAGTTCGAAAGGGGACATAATTTGACCAAAATGCATATCAGAGTTATGGGACTTGATGCTATCAACTAGTTTTATAAACTCGAAGAAACATGTTAAGTTTCAATTCCATAATCTGCATTAGTTTTGGAGATAGTAACTTGCATGTAAAACTTTAACCAGAATTTTCTAAGTCCAAAAGGGGGCATAATTTGCTCAAAATACAAGTTAGAGTTATGGAACTTGACCCAGTGAGGTTGGTAATTGACCTAGAAAAAGAACAAATAAGTTTCAAAGCTATATGCCTTTTGGTAATAGCTGTATGTACTTGCACGCAAAACTTTAACCAGGATTTTCTAAGTCCAAAAGGGGGCATAACTTGCCCAAAATACATGTCAGAGTTATGGGACTTGACCCAGTGAGGTAGGTAATTGATCTAGAAAAAGAAAAAATAAGTTTCAAATATATATGCCTTTTAGTAATAGCTGTATGTACTTGCATGCAAAACTTTAACCAGAATTTCTAAGTCCAAAAGGGGGCATAATTTGCCCAAAATACATGTCAGAGTTATGGGACTTGACCCAGTGAGGTAGGTAATTGATCTAGAAAAAGAAAAAATAAGTTTCAAATCTATATGCCTTTTAGTAATAGCTGTATGTACTTGCACGCAAAACTTTAACCAGAATTTTCTAAGTCCAAAAGGGGGCATAATTTGGCCAAAATGAAGGTCAGAGTTATGGGACTTGGTGCTATCAACTAGTTTTATAACCCCAAAGACACATGTGAAGTTTCAATTCAATATCTGCATTAGTTTTGGAGATAGTAACTTGCATGTAAAACTTTAACCAGAATTTTCTAAGTCCAAAAGGGGGCATAATTTGCTCAAACTACATGTTAGAGTTATGGAACTTGACCCAGTGAGGTTGGTAATTGACCTAGAAAAAGAATAAATAAGTTTCAAAGCTATATGCCTTTAAATGATAGCTGTATGTACTTGCATGCAAAAACTTAACCAAGGTGTGACGCCGACGCCGACGCCGGGGTGAGTAGAATAGCTAGACTATTCTTCGAATAGTCGAGCTAAAAACATGACAGAGTTGAGAATCGAACCCCAGCTGCCATGGTGATAAAAATTTTCCTGCCTTCTTGACCAATACATCTATTTATATCATTAAAATTATAACACCATACATTCATGTCCCCACAAAATAAAACTTTTGTGACTACAAAATGAAATGATTAAATCAAAGTATGACAAAAGGCTTAAGGCTTATCCATGGCAAAAAATGCACTGGATGGCTAGTAGCCCACAAAGCATTCACATGTTAAATTTACTGAACTAAACAAAAAACCAGACATTCATGTCTCCTTAATTTGAATATAATGGTACATAATGACATAACAGCAAAAAAAATCAACAGCTCCAAAAATTAGGCGAGGCAAACAAGACAAATCATCTCCTCTTGTAGAAGGAAACACAAAAATTGTTACGTAATAAATATTATGACACACTGAAAAAGCATCCAATTTACCAGAACATAAATGCTTTCAGATCAGAAAAAGGTCACAACTCCATAAACAGATGTTTTCAAGAGATAGCTACTTACATTTTCAGTCCCAATTTCTCTTTTACTTTCATCAAATCTTCTAGTGGAATATTAGCTAACTCTAAAATGAATGAGAACAAAATTTAACACACAAAAAATTATGCACTCGGCCCTGCATTTTTAGCTGAAAGAAAAAGCAACAAAGGACAGACACACTTCAATCTGCAAGTCTGAAACTCTGAATGACAACAAATTTTATCCAGTTTATAGTTATAGAGCAACTACTGATTTAATAGAATAAAGGGAAATAATTACTCGGACACATCATACACATGAAACTAAAAGAAACTAAAAAGTGTAATAAGAAGTATACTGTCAAGATGATTTTTTGATATAAAGAAGAGACTAAATATTTTACCTTTCTTCACAGCAGCCTGAAATTAGTATAATAACACACATTAGAATTTATATACATTTGTACTGAACCAAAGTCATGTGGTATTTCAAATTTATACCAAACTTACCCAAGAAAAAAACCTACTGTACAAAAAAAGAAATTTCTAATTGTCAGAAAACCATTTGATTTCTATCAAAACTTACAACTGTGAATACCTTACATATAATTACAGGATGGTAAAAATGATGACTTCTCTATGAAACTGCCATTTGTCTATAAACTTTAAAGTCCTAAATCATGTATATTAACCCTTAGCCTGCTAAATTTCTATAATGGACTGGTCCATCATTCAATTTGGGCAATACCATTTATTATTCGAAGGGGTGTTTACTGAAAATTTACTGACTGAATAGCGAACAGTGCAGACCATGATCAGACTGCACGGATGTGCAGTCTGATCTTGGTCTGCACTGGTCGCAAAGGCAGAATTACTGCCGCCAGCAGGCAAAGACTTAAAAGTGATTTATACAAAAGACATATAAACAGAATCCCAGGATATTTAGAACTATAACTGCATAATTATTGATTTTTATTCCCTTAAAAATTGATCACAGAATTTCACTAAGTAACAGAATTAACTTACAAATTCATCTCCGCTTGCATCATTTTCAGAGCCATTCCCAGAAGTAGCAGTGCCTTTAACATCGTCATTTTCATCTGTAATCTTAGCAGCAGCATCCTCCTCCTCCTCCTCATCATCACTTGAATCACTATTTTCAGAGTCTGATGATGATTCTTTCACTTCCATTTTGACACCTTGTGTCACTGTACTGTCCACTTTATGTTTATTACTGATCTGACTAACTTCTGATTTTGAATTTACTTGTTTATCGTCATTATCTGTTTCATCATCATCACTTTTATTATCATTATCACTCTCATCGTCACTGCTAGAACTACTACCTTCTTCATCTTCTTGCATCCCACTATTAGACCTGACTTTTGATTTGGAGTGTGTTTCTTTTTTATGTTCAATATTTTTCTCTTCATCATCACTGTCATCATCATCTTCACTAGAATCACTACTTTCAGCATTATCTGAATTTTCATTCACAGTTCTCTTAAGTTGCTTTTTGTTGCCAATACCAGTGGTATTTTTTGCTGCTTTTTTCTGCTGTTTTTTCTTGACAGGTGCTGTTTTTAATCTAACTGCACCTTTTTTAGTACCGCTTTTCACTGTCTCCTTATTGTCACTATTGTCACTTTCACTCTCACTAGAATCAACACTATCCTCATCTCCAGATGAAGAAATCTCACTTCCAATTTTTTTATCACCACTTTGCAATGATTTACTACTTAGTGTAAGCTTGTCAGCATTATAAAATTTCATTTTACCTGATTCTGTTGTTTTATTTAAGCCATTATTGTCACTGTCATCATCATCATCACTATCATCACCATCATTATCATCATCATCATCACTTTCAGCATTTTCACTGACATCAGAATCTCTACCATCACCATCATCATTGACAACATCATCATCATAGTCTGAACTGTCATTTTCATTGAGTTCTTCAACATGTTCAAAGGATTTACCTTTAAGTTTTTCAACTACCATCTCTTCATCTGAATCAGAGTCACTGTCTGAGCTTGTATCATTTATAGCATTTAACTTATCTTTCTGAACAACTTTCTGTTCAACTCTGCTGTGTTTCTTTGGAGAACAAACCTCTTCTTCATTATCAGAATCTACTTTAGTATTATTACTTTTCCTTTTCTGTCTACTGTTCTGAAGTTCCCTGAATTTACCCATCCTGTTCAGTAGCTTCAGCACTCTAAGAAAATGGATGTTATGTCTGAATGCCGAACTTCACCTGTATAGTCACAGTACTAACAGCTGGCACTAGATTATAATCTTGACTTTAGTAACTTGATTCTGTTTGATTCTAAAAGCATTCTAGAATGACTTCATAATCATTTAACTTCAGAATTCAAACCAGTCCTGGAACAAAAAAGCATTAAACATTAAGGTTGATTGATATTCTTTGCAAAGGTACACACAAAATGTAATCATCTCTACAATTCAGAAAAGTACACTTCAACAATTCATTTTTGTGGCTGTTTCACTGTCCTCATTATTTACATAAAGATATGGATATGGTTGAGGTAAGCAAAAACATGACAGTATGTTTAAGATGTCTTTCTCAACAGTAAAGGGTATTGTTTTTGTTGAGTCTAACATCGCACAAACACAATTATATAGGTCATATGGCAACTTTCCAGCTTTGATGGTGGAGGAAGACACCAGATGCCCTCCATACATTATTTCATCACAGGCGGTGTAGTGTTGTTAAATACAATGTCAATCAAGTGATAGCAGCTCCTCCCACTATCTCCCTAGCAGAAGGATGTCTCTCTGATACCATTATAAGTTAGTTGAATACATGCATGCAATATGACCACTTGTAGTGCCTTAGTAAATAAACTTGTAGAATAGTTTTATTGAGTTACTCATTTCTCAATACAGTACAATGGTGACGAGGATAAAAAAGTTGACTTACAATAAATTGAAATAAAAAGTGTACTTTCAAGGAAGTGCTGGAATTTATGTTTACACATATAAGCAGGAACTTAAAAGTTTAGAACACTTTTGGACACCTTTGTTACAATAACTGTCATTTATCAATAACACTGATATTTTGACAATAAATATGGCACAAGGATTACCAGTTTTTCCCACATTTAGTGTAAACGGGCCTGGCGTAGACAAAAGGTGGAAAAAATGGACAAACCACTTTGAAAATCTTATGATTGGAATGAATATCAAAGACAAAACGCGACAACGTGCATTTTTTCTTCACTACGTAGGGGAAGAAGGCAACGACATATCTGATACATTGCAAGGCACCAGGGACGATTAAGAAACCGCAAAAACAAAACTGACTGAATATTTCGCACCAAAAAAGTGCACCGAGTATGAATCTTCAAATTTCAACAGGCAAAACAGGACTCAAGCGAAAACGTAGACAGTTTTCACACGCGACTAAGGGCATTAAGCAGGAATTGCGAATTTCCTGACACAGACAAAGAAATTAAATCACAAATCATATTCAAGTAGGGCTGTCATTGATTGGGTCTTAGGCATATCGACGATACCGATATATCAGAAGACAAATATCAACGATATATCGATTATTAAGTTCGATTAACAATCTATTTGTTCGTATGCATACTATATACCTTCCTGTAAATGCTATTTTTAGTTTTATTGCCTACTTTTCATATTACTGTTTGATTGTGTTGTATTTGTATTTATGAAATAAAAGAAATAAATAAAAATTAATAAAATCTTTCATTTTTATTTTGCCTTCACTTCTCTTTTGCATTTATCCAAACTTACAACTTTGTGCAGTCAGGGGTGTAACTGTTTTAAGTTATGTAACCTATTTCAGTTACTTTTTCAAGTATTTTATAACCTGTATTAGTTATAAAATATAGATAACTCAGGTAAGTTATTCAAAAAAAGCCTTTTTGCTGTTCTCACAAAGTGACCTTTAAAGTGTAATTAGTAGAAAACTGTGGTTAATAAAATTCTCTTTTAGTCTGATCATGGCCTGATGAGCATAATGGGATGTTAAGAGTTTTATAGCTTTAAAACCATTTGCGTAAGACTTTATCAGCCTTGCGTAAAAGAAATTACTGCATAGCTGGAAAGATAAAAGACCAAGGATTCAGGAAATGATTGCATTAGTCACATTCACAATAAGGAATTGACACAAAAGGGCTTTGTAATATTTGATGATAACTGAAACAAGTTATGAAAATAAACGCAGTAACTCAAATGGGTTATAAAAAGTGATAACTTGAAACAGTTACACCCCTGACTGTTGTGAACTTAATAGTTTTTGAGGGTCTGAGTGTTTATCTAGATAGTTTTTTCTCTCTGTAAAATATCGATTTTTGAAAATGGGAATCGATAATCGATCGACAAAAAAATATCGTTGATACATCGATATTGTTTCTATCGATGACAGCCCTATATTCAAGGTTGTACCTCCACATGGTTACGTAGGAAGGCTTTACGAGATGATCCTACGTTGGACAATTTAATAAAGGAGGCACGTGCCCTGGAAATATTGGATCTACAAGCATCCGAAATTGAGAACAATTCAAAGAGCAGACTGAACCGGGGTGTCAAATGTGTGTGTAGCAAGTCTAACATAAGACTAGGTGACGTGCTACAGTTTTAGGAAGTAGAAATTCAGATTTTATGTAAGAAAACAAAAGATAAAAATATAGTTTCAAAAACAATTCAAATAAATCATCATAACAGATAGAACTGAACCTTCTTTACCACAAATGAAAAACAAAACAAACAAAAAACGTGTAATGTATCGCGAATTTATGTTGCTTTTCTCGGAGCTAATTTCACGGCATCGATTTCAAATGGCGCCGTTCTTGGTTGGGGAGACGCTTTATCGGGATAATTCAAACATTTTATTGATCAAGACGAAAGATGTGGCAAACAATTTTTATTTTTTGACATTTTTAGCTAAAGATAACAATGACAGGCGATCCTGTTAAAAGTGTGCCCTTGCCAAATGGCCCTGCATCTCTTTGTTTTGACAAGGATGAGTTCATGAAGGTGAAGCTTACCAGGCCTTTTTAATTAATTCTTATTTCCTTGCCCAATTATTTTGACAGGTTTCTGACTCCAAATTTGGATTTTTAATGATGTTTCAGTATTGATGCTTTGAGTACCATTTATTACCACTTGCTTCTGACCCATTTTATAGCACATTTTGAAAGTGTCGAGCAGTTGGGTAACCGGACGCCTAACCTGCATTATATTAAAATCAAAGTCGTCGGTAAATAGCTATACATCTATAGCTAATGTTTTCTGTTTATATATATGCAACGACTTTAAATAAATTTGTTTTGTATTCTACATCTACATCTACATCTTTCACCCAACCGTCGATTTCCGACTATCACTGGGCGGCGCTGTCAGAGAAACAGTTGTTAAAGAACTGATATGTTACAATGTTAAAAGAATAAAAGCTAAAAAAGACAGTATGCTACAGTTAAAATGGGACAGAGGCAACAGAATTACATACTGACCACCGCCAGCCTCTCTCTAAAGATACTGAGACTGGGGCTAGATTTAACATAAGTTCGTAGGGAGTTCCAGAGTCGGATGGTCCTAGGGAAGTAGGAGTTAGAAAAGTACTGAGTGTGAGACATGGGGATTAAGTAATTTAGGTTTCTAGTTGGAATAAGATGAGATTGGTCGACTGCAACTGTCTGGGTCCTTATTTTATAAAACATTACTAATGAATTGTGTAACCTTCTATATTGGAGTGTATTCCATTCTAAGGTTTTCAGCATTTGTGTAACACTACTGGTGTAACTGTAGTCATACATGACGTACCTAGCAGCTGACCTTTGGACATTTTCGACTTTGCTAGTGAGGGTTTTTTGCCACGGATGCCAGACGCTTGAACAGTACTCAAGTTGAGGGCGGACATAGGTGTTATAGGCAGCAGTTTTGACCTTTTTATTATCAGTTTTGACATTTCGTTGTATGAAGCGAAGAGTGGAAGTTGCTTTGGAAGTGATATTGTCAATGTGTTTGGACCAGTTTAGATCTTTGGAAATGGTTATGCCTAAGTATTTAGCTGCCTCACAAGTTTTTAACTCTATGTTGTGAAGTTTGTAGGGGTAGACTACAGGATTTTTCTTTCTAAAAATTCTAAGGACTTCACACTTGTCCGGGTTGAACTCCATGGACCATGTCTTCTCCCAGGTTTCTAAGCTAATGAGGTCTTGTATTGTTCGACAACAGGATGCTTAGCCTGTCCCATAGGTTTTTTTCTAAGCATCAAGTGATCAATTTATTTATGAATTGTGTATTTTTCTATGAAGATATTGTATTATTCTTTAGACCTACATCAAATAAGTAGAGCTATATGTGTTACAAGATACAAGAAGATTTATTGAATGTCTGATAAATACAACATAAAACATTAGCTTAAAGTTAATTTCCCACAAACACAAGTAAATAAGCTCAACATAGGGAAAAGAGCTATAAGAAATTTCATACATGTTAAAGGACATTTAAGTAAATATAACATATCTGACAATAAGCAAATAAGAAGAATCACAAATTATCACATACATGTTAAAGCACATTAAAGCAAAATAAAACATAGCTGACGCTATAAGCAAATAAGAAGAATCACAAATTATCACATACATGTTAAAACACATTTAAAGCAACATAAACATAGCTGACACTAAGAAAATAAGACAGATCACAATTTACAACATACATATTATTATTAAAGCAACATAAAAGAAGAAAACACATACATGTTACACGTGTTAAAAATGTTGTTGCTCATAAAGTTACTGTTGTTGTCTAAAAGAGTTCCCAGGGCACTAGACAACTTTTGGGGACAGGTACCCATACCCTCAGGAAGGTGAAATTTTCATCGTTTTAAGACAAAAAGGGGAAGTTTTTAGCCATATATATGTTACTACTTTTCATACTTATTACTATTGTCTTCAGTCATTTCTAACTTATGCAACTATATTGCAGCAGTAACCTTCCTTGGATGCACTATAATATAACTTGAAAGAGAGTTCATATCTAGTTGTGTCAAACAACCTATTATCAGGGGAATTTTCTTCTGAGAAAGGGGGAAAAAACATATTATTTTATGTGGGGAATAGGGCCCATATTCGGCCCCAAAAACAGCCAAACGAGTGCCCTGTTTCCAGTTTATTGTCATGATTGTTCTGAGACAATTTCGCTGAAAGAAGTTTCCAAGATAATGTAAAGACAGATTGTGTTGTGTTTGAAGATTTGGTGCATAGATTCTTATTGCATGCCCAAAACATACAAAAGTTAGAATTTGTTTTTAAATGTAATGAAGCATCTTCTATAAATCGATTACTTTTACTTCATTTTGTGCATATTTTTATAGCAGATATTATTTATATTATTCTAAAATCATGTATTGTGTCTATGAATATTTATTAAAATAATTTTACAAGGTATAAATATAGTGTCAGTATATTAAAAAATTCACTTTACAGAACACATATTTCTACATTTAAATCTTTCCACCGTTATTTTAAAAATTTGTCACATTTCAACTTTGAAAAACACAAATTAAAAAATCTGTCTTGTTTAAGGTTTGAATTCAGCCTAGTATTTGTGTACATCTTGAGCAAACATTTCAACAAAAAATTAAATGAATTAATTACACTATTCATAAACAAATTGCTAACCAAATGCCTTAAAAAACCTTAGAGGATAGGCTAGGTGTCCAGTCACTGGTAAGGCTTCCATTTTACATGATTAAATAAGTCTGTGTCATGTTTGACTGGTAAACGTTTACAAAATTTCTACCCGGTTAAACAAAATGATCACCCTTCCTACCATCAAAGTCTTTCTCTGTTCATAAAACTGAACGAAACAAGTGTTTCTGTTAACAATATTATATGTCTCTTTTCGGTAAACAGTACACCATAATTTTGCGCAGTTGTTTGATAAGGGATAAATTCTGTTATCTGAACGGAACAATAACATGTAAGAAGGCTGTATACAGTGCTAAATTTGAATCAGTTAAAACAAATTGTTTCATTTTGCAATGGAATTGCATCAAACAGTGCCAAATGTAGCGAGGAAACATCAAACAGTCTTGACTTGAGAAAATGTTATCAAAAATTACCATGAATTTCTGATATATTTTCCTGTTTAATTTGAGAAAATAATGCATTTGCGATTATGGGTCCCTGTTATAGAAGGGGAAAAAACAGCCAGAGTCATGACTGAAGACAATGATAGTTTTCATTTAAACGGTATTGTTTCTCGTTCGAAAGATCATGTAAACATTTACAAAAATCTGTTACCGTTGGAGCCTTAGTGGGAAAACGTGGTGTTGCTGTTTTGAAAATTTAATGATTTCAAAACTTGATGATGAAAAGAAAACACTATTAATTTCGAAGTCTATGACAGTGTACTGATCACATGGTCAGAATAGCCCAGGTTATTTGACGCATATTATCCTGACAGCCTAGAGTTAAGTAGTTTAGGTATTTGTGTACTTGGCATTTCCTGTGTTAGTCTTTCCTGTTTAAATAAGATCTCATAAACCACTAAATGCCAGTGCTTATTATTTTCTTCCTTAACCATATTTACCGAGTATTTTCAAATTATTTCAGGATGACTTTAATGTTGACCATTTTGTCCTGGAGTGTAGGAGGCGTGTTCAGCTGGAGGATTTCAGAGATGATCTGTCTATATACCTGAAGATTCTTAGAAGTGCTATGATAGAACTGATCAACAAGGACTATGCAGATTTTGTCAACCTTTCAAGCAATTTGGTATGCTTGTCTAGTTGTTAAGTTTTAATTACACACTTCACTGTTATTCCTGCAATTAAATTTTCATTAAAGTCAAATGGTTTATACACATACAACTCATTGTCAAAAGAAAAAATTGATATAAAAAGGCAGTTTGAACAATTAAGTTGAATTAACTAAATCAAGTCACCAGAATATTGAATTGTTTGCGCAAGTTCAGTACTTTACAAGATTTTCATACAATATTGGATGTACTGTAGCCTATAGGTCTTAATATATTCTTGTTTGAAAAAAGCTGAGACACATGTTTATAGATGTCTTTGATTTAATTGTCAATAAATGATTTTTTTTTCTTCTACTGTATAGGTTGGAATGGACAAAGCAATTGGGAGTTTAACTGCACCCCTTGAACAACTGAGAGATGAAGTTTTAGTAAGTTTGATTTATAGCATGCCAAAACAATTATCTAGATCCCTAAAGATTTTTCTATGGCATTTTTTCACCTTTAAAGTTACATCTAGAAAAGCAGACAGTCCCAAAGCAAAAATTATGTTTTCCCTGCCAGATCTAATTTAAATTTTTCATTTTTTTTGGCTTTTTTGCAGTAATGTTGCCAATGTGTATTTAGGTAACTAAATAATAGTTAGGCTGTTGGACAAATATTAAAAGTCATTACACATTTTCAAACATTATTCTAAAATAATATCTTGTATAATTACTTCAGAACTAATAATTTGGCCAAAAAACGTCGACGTATGGCCGGAAATATACGGTATTATAAGCTTTGTTTTTAGCCCACCATCATCAGATGGTGGGCTATTCAAATCACTCTGCGTCTGTGGTCCGTCGTCCTTCCGTCCGTCCGTCCGTCCGTCCGTCATTCCGTCCGTCCTTCCGTTAACAATTTCTCGTTATCGCATCTCCTCAGAAACTACCAGGGGGATTTTGACCAAACTTTGTCAGAATGATGTATTGGTACCCTAGTTGTGTCCCCCTGAAAATCAGACTGGTTCAACAATTTTTGAATGAGTTATGGCCCTTTGTTTATTTCTATAATTTACATAGGTTTATATAGGGAAAAACTTTGAAAATTTTCTTGTCCAAAACCACAGAGCCTAGGGCTTTGATATTTGGTATGAAGCATCATCTAGTGGTCCTCTACCAAGACGATTCAAATTATTTCCCTGGGGTCTAATATGGCCCGGCCCCAGGGGTCACATGGTTTATATAGACTTATATAGGGAAAAACTTTGAAAAACCTCTTGTTTAAAACCACAGGGCCTAGGGCTTTGATATTTTGTATGTGACATCATCTAGTGGTCTTCTACTAAGATTGTTCAAATTATCCCCATAGGATCAAATATGGCCCCTCCCCGGGGGTCACATGGTTTACATAGACTTATATAGGGAATAACTTTGAAAATCTTCTGGTCCAAACCACAAAGCCTAGGGCTTTGGCATTTGTAATGTAGCATCATCTGGTGGTTCTCTACCAAGTTTGTTCAAATTATCCCCGTAGGGTCAAATATGGCTCCGCCCTGGGGGTCACATGGTTTATATAGACTTGTATAGGGAAAAGCTTTTAAAATCTTCTTGTCAATAACCTACAACATTCAGATTTGGACCACATGTATGGTTTTGAGTGGCAAGATGAACCTTGACATGAGTTGACCTTGATTTTGACCTAGTGACCTACTTTCACATTTCTGTAGGTACAGCCTTCAAATTTGGACCACATGCATAGTTTTGTGCACTGAAAAAAACTTTGACCTTGACATTGACCTAGTGACCTACTTTCACATTTTTGAAGGTACAGGCTTCAAATTTGGACCACATGCATAGTTTCATGTTCTGAAATGAAATTTGACCTTGATTTTGACCTAGTGACCTACTTTCACATTTCTCAAGCTACAGCCTTCAAATTTGGACCACATGCATAGTTTTGTGTACCGAAACAAACCTTGACCTTTACATTGACCTAGTGACCTACTTTCACGTTTTTGAAGGTACAGGCTTCAAATTTGGACCATGCATAGTTCTGTGTTCCGAAATAAAATTTGACCTTGATTTTGACCTAGTGACCTACTTTCACATTTCTCGTGCTACAGCCTTCAAATTTGGACAACTTGCATAGTGTTGTGTACGGAAATGAAATTCGACTTTGAGCTAGTCATTAAGTCTTGAAATTTGGAACACTCAAAAATGGCACATTGGTGGGCGCCAAGATCACTCTATGATCTCTTGTTCCTAGTATAGACAGAGGTACTCCTAAAATGATGACAAATGACCAGATCTAAAGGAACGACTTCTAGAGATAAGGTCATTTGTTATATATATAATAACTATACAGACTGCCTTATAAGGGGTACCTTAAACATTTTTTGTTTACTGTGTAAATGTCTTTAATATTGTTGTCTTGTGTATGTATTTATTGTAATAAAACTTGTAGAATAAATTTCATTTACATAAATCTTACTTTTTTTACAGAATGTAAGAAAGTCCATGGATGAAGCTATATTAGCAGTGGAAGATAAACTCAGAAAAAGGCAGCAAATTAAACAGGGAAAGGTAAGTACTTTTTTAAACATTATTTAGTTATACGCATATTACATTGTAGCATGTAAAATCAAACCAAATATATAATATAAATTCTGACAGAAACTATTAAATTTGTTGTATATTTCACAGCATCTAATTAATATAAGGATAAATGTTTTTAAAAGTAAAGATGTTTGTAATGTGCAGAATTATCAGTCAGGTAGAACAAGTTTTGGTACATAATTTACAATAGTAAAATGTAAATGAGTTTTAAAAGTTGAGATTGTGTTTCTACCAACTCTGCTACAGGCATGTATCCAGAGGTTGATAAATATCACAGAATCTGTGGACAAGATAGAAAGATTGTTAGGGATCCACTCAGCAGATGGTGGAGAAGGACCATCACATGCTGGGTGAGTTACTTACTTCTAATGCATACAGTTTGTATAAAGAGAAAGGAAATGACATTTATCAAGTGAGTTGATATGAGAATGTTAGGTAGTTTAGTACATAGATTTATTTTTGTCAAGGAGAATGTTTAATACATAGATTGATTTTTGTCAAGAGAAATGTCACCTTTTGATCTTCCTATCTGTTCATCTTGATGATGGTCCTGCTGAGGCACAATATAGTATATACATCATTGTTGAAAATAACTGGTAAATGTAAAAGCTCAATTGCTCTAGTGCTTCCTTCAAGACTTCCACAAGTGGTTTTTATCAACAACAGTGACAGATTAATAACTGTATAACATTTCAGCATACAGCCAAAACTGTACTAAAGACCATCTGACTTTTGCAGTGTATACTGACCTCTGAATAAAGATCACTTGTTAATATAGACTACCATTTGGCTCCAGGGTGGTCATTGTGTACAGGTTTGACTGTATTGTAGACTATGAAATAATTATTTGTCACAAACTTATTAATGATACTATTATCATTTAGAGCATGATATTACTGTTTTACAGGCCTTTAAATGGACAGTTGATAGAAAGAGTTGCAACAGAGTTCAACAAACTTCAGTTCTATGTGACAAAGAGCAGGGGATTACCACTAGTTGAACAGATTAAACCGGTATGTTTATTTTCACAAAGAAATTACAAAATTTTCTTATTTTGTAATATTATGTAGATTTATAAATCATTAGCATATACTCTGTATAACATCAGCATAAAACACTGAAGGGATGAGTATATTTTTTGTTTCAAATGTAAAAAAGTAGGTCTACAGCAAGATTCTATTTCATAATCCTTTTTATCTACAGTAATTTAAAAAAAAAGAATGATTTTGATCTGTGACTTTCTGGCTATAAATTTTGAGATGATACTGACTTGAAATTCTGACAGTTTATTTAGAGGATGCCATTATCAAACAAAATGCTTCCAGTTGTTGTACTACTTAATATCAGAATAACTAAATGACATTTCACATCTTTATCCAATCATGTTTATTCATCTTTCAGAGGATAGCAAACATAACAACAACGCTGCAGTTCAGCTTGGAAGGATCATTTTTAGAGGGGCTAGATGCAGGAAATGTTGACATTCTGAGACAATGTCTGAGGACATATTCACTCATAGATAAGATAAGGGATGCTGAGAGTTTATATAGACAACATATCGTAAAACCCTACATGGAAGAGGTAGGAAATGTTTTGTTAGCAAGTTGTTTTAATGTATTATAGACTTCTGAAGCAATTCCTATGTATTTAGTTTAATCCTGTTTGATTTGCTCATTGATTGCAGAGAACATTCTCACAGCTTGGTTTACGTCACTCATTGACTGCTTCTTGAACCTCTGACTAGTACTTATGTGTTGGAAAGGGATTGTGGGACCAGCCACTGAGCAGTCAGATATTGCTTTCTCTAGGATTCGAACCTGAAATCTCCAGATTAGGAGTCCATAGCTGTGCCATATACCACTGCGTTATCCTACACATAGTTACATAGTTTTGAATCTTTCCTAAATCTTAAAAAATCATTGCAGAAAACAGGTCTTTTCATAGAGCAAAATGTTTTTGAATTTTTATTGCATTTCAAATTTTCTGTTATATTTGCTGTAAGTTGTAAATGTTGATATAATTATTAAAAAGTAAATGTCTTTATTTAAGGTGATTTCAGAACAGTTTATAAAATCCAACCACAATGGTTTAAAAGGCATGTTTGATAAAGTGTTACAGTTTATACCACAACACTGCAAACTGCTGACTGATGTTACTTCAAGGGTCACAGCAGGGTAAGTGTTACAATGTTTTAAGACTTGATAATTCATCTTATAATAGTTGTGTGTGACTCATCTGTTTTTGAGTGTTCAGATTTTTCAGGACTGGTTTTGAATTTAGGCTTTTCATTGCCAGATTTTTTCTGTATAGAGGATATTTATTTGCTTCAATTAAGATTGAAAAATCTTTCAGGAGTGAACACCAGATTTAATATTTTCACAAGTGGCAGAGCCACGAGTGAAAATGTAAGATTCGGTGTTCATGAGTGAAAGATATTTTGATCTTACATGTAAAACAAATAAAAAAAATTTATTTTATGTTTTGACAAAATTTATTATGTAGTTTCTTACCAGTGAAAATATATTTGATATTTTTCTCTGTGAAAATACCAGATATATTGCACTCTAATATTTTGATATTTCGCAAAAAACGTGTATTCTAACACAACCCGATTTGTTTTCCTATTAAACAAAGAAGGCTGAAAACTGTGTGTTATTATTCAGCAATTCATTTGTCTGATGTCACAATTATTAAGTCATGGTGTAAGATGGCATAGCGGCATGCTGGAAAAGAAATCAACAGAAATCAGGCAAATATTTGATGGATATCGGCAAGGACGTATATAATAATCCTTGAAAACTGTTAGAATAAAAATAATATATCTCAAACAGTGATAATGTGCGTGAATAAAATCATTGTTTGTTGTTTAGATGCATATTATTATATGACTCGGGCTGCGCCCTCGTGATATAATTCCTTCACATCTAAACTCCATACAATGATATTAATTTGACAATGACAAATCACTGTTTGGGATATATTATTTCTTAAATAAATAACTCTATTGGAAAAGGATATTTCAGGTTTTGAAAAGTAAATTTTAAGGCTTCTGATTTTCATCTGAATCCCAGCCTGAGAAAATTTCAAAGTATAGATAGCACTGTGTAATTTGTACATTTTAAATACAAAGTAATAACAAAGGAAAGACTAGTTCTGTTAATTTGTATATGGCTAGTTGTTGCCATTAAGTTTTAAAAAATGATTTTGACAATAACTTAAAATGAAATGTTATAAACAAACCAGTCAAGTTTCAACTTGTTTCTTTCTTTTTGACAGGAGTTCAGATGCTGTGAGAGGATATGACTTTATTGTGAACTCAGTATGGCCTGAGGTTGTGAGTAATATAGAAGCCAAAACAAGCTCAATATTTGCACCAGGAAATCCTAATATATTTCATGCTGTAAGTTTAAGAAGTCCCCAAATGTCCAACAAATGCTTAGTCTATATTAGAAATTGTTATGAATTTTCTAAATACATGTATATTTATTGAAGAAAATGCTTTAAAAAGCTCTATTAACCCTTAACATGCTGGACACGATTGATTCTGCCTTTGCGACCAGTGTAGATCATGATCAGCCTGCACATCTATGCAGTCTGATCAAGATCTGCACTGTTTGTCATTCAGTCTGTATCTTTTTGGTAAGCACCCCTCCTAACAGTTAATGGTACTGTCCAAATTGAAAAATGGACAAGTTCATAGAAATTTAGCAGGGTAAGGGTTAAGATAGTAGCATTAGTCTCTAACAAGACTTTAGCGGTTTGTGTAAGGAAACCAAAATATCAAAGGCATAGTGGAATTAATATTATTAAAGAGACATTTGTTGATAAAATTTTAAAGATGTCTTCACAAACTGCATGTCATATCTTCTTATGATTTTCAGAAATACCTGATAAGTATGGAGTTTTTGGAGAGATTTGAGGCACTGTGTGGGTCACAGGCAAGTGTAAAAAGATTACGGGACCATCAAAGCTATCATACTTTCATTAACAAGTGGAGCCTTCCTGTCTACTTCCAGATCAGGTTAACTGTTCCCTTTGTTTTCGCTTATTAGTATATACTTGTTACAGCTGAAACTGTCCTGAAAACCTGATGCTTATTTAGTAGCTCTCACATCCTCATGCCCAGACCGTCTCGGTAGCCTAGTGGTAGAATGCCTGCTTTGAGTGTGGGAGGTCGTGGGTTCAATCCCTGGCCGTGTCATACCAAAGACTTAAAAAATGGAACTAGTAGCCTCCTTGCTTGGCGCTCAGCATTAAGAGGATAGTACTAGGACTGGTCAGCTTGGTGTCAGTATAATGTGAATGGGTGGTATCATGTTGTGTGTCTACGGTGTGATATTCCAGTGAAGCAGCACTATAAAGTTGGGCATTGTGCTCACTGCTACAAGTAGACACCGTCATTTATATGACTGAAAAATTGTTGAAAAAAGACGTTAACCCCGAACACACACATCTTCTTCCTGGAAAAAATGAAGTGCTTGGTTCAAGATTATAAGTCTTAAGTTTTGTAGTCCAGTCTGTAAATTGCAACATCAGATTGGTTGTTTGCAAGCACAAATTTAAAATTGACCAATGGTAGGGTTGCATTCTGAGACTGGTTACCAAACTCAGTTTTGTGACCCTGAACCAAGGTGTATTAGGAGATATGGTCATGACACCAACACGGTTTAAGCCCTAAAATTCTTGGTTAAGCTTGTGAACTTCTTTATGTGACAGCAAAGCTGGTTTTGCCAGGAAATAGACTTGGATGAAAGCTTTCTTCATATGAGTTTGAAAAAAATAATATTGAAACTTCGGCAAATGTCTTCCAAATCAGTTTGATCAAAGACATTAATTTTGCCTGTTGGAAAAAACTGACTGGTAGAGAATAGTGATTTGCCTGTTACACGATGACTTTTATGAATATGTTTTTAGCTCACCTGTCACAAAGTGACAAGGTGAGCTTTTGTGATCGCGCGGCGTCCGTCGTCCGTCCGTCCGTGCGTGCGTGCGTGCGTCCGTCCGTAAACTTTTGCTTGTGACCACTCTAGAGGTCACATTTTTCATGGGATCTTTATGAAAGTTGGTCATAATGTTCATCTTGATGATATCTAGGTCAAGTTCGAAACTGGGTCACATGCCATCAAAAACTAGGTCAGTAGGTCTAAAAATAGAAAAACCTTGTGACCTCTCTAGAGGCCATATATTTCACAAGATCTTCATGAAAATTGGTCAGAATGTTCACCTTGATGATATCTAGGTCAAGTTCGAAACTGGGTCATGTGGAGTCAAAAACTAGGTCAGTAGGTCTAAAAATAGAAAAACCTTGTGACCTCTCTAGAGGCCATATTTTTCATGAGATCTTCATGAATATTGGTCAGAATGTTCACCTTGATGATATCTAGGTCAAGTTCGAAACTGGGTCACGTGGGGTCAATAACTAGGTCATTAGGTCTAAAAATAGAAAAATCTTGTGACCTCTCTAGAGGTCATATTTCTCAATGGATCTTCATGAAAATTGGTCAGAATGTTCAGCTTGATGATATCTAGGTCAAGTTCGAAACTGGGTCACGTGGGCGTAAAAACTAGGTCAGTAGATCTAAAAATAGGAAAACCTTGTGACCTCTCTAGAGGCCATATTTTTCATGAGATCTTCATGAATATTGGTCAGAATGTTCACCTTGATGATATCTAGGTCATGTTCGATACTTAGTCATGTGGGATCAAAAACTAGGTCAGTAGGTCTAAAAATAGAAAAACCTTGTGACCTCTCTAGAGGCCATATTTCTCAATGGATCTTCATGAAAATTGGTCAGAATGTTCACCTTGATGATATCTAGGTCAAGTTCGAAACTGGGTCACGTGCGGTCAAAAACTAGGTCAGTAGGTCTTAAAATAGAAAAACCTTGTGACCTCTTTAGAGGCCATATTTTTCAATGGATCTTCATGAAAATTGGTCAGAATGTTTACCTTGATGATATCTAGATCAAGTTCGAAACTGGGTCACGTGGGGTTAACAACTAGGTCAGTAGATCTAAAAATAGAAAAACCTTTTGACCTCTCTAGAGGCCATATTTTTCATGAGATCTTCATGAATATTGGTCAGAATGTTCACCTTGGTGATATCTAGGTTAGGTTTGAAACTGGGTCAAGTAGGGTCAAAAACTAGGTCAGTAGGTCTAAAAATAGAAAAACCTTGTGACCTCTCTAGAGGCCATATTTCTCAATGGATCTTCATGAAAATTGGTGAGAATGTTCAGCTTGATGATATCTAGGTCAGGTTTGTAACTGGGTCATGTGCAGTCAAAAACTAGGTCAGTAGGTCGAAAAATAGAAAAACCTTGTGACCTCTCTAGAGGCCATATTTTTCACGAGATCTTCATGAAAATTGGTGAGAATGTTCACCTTGATGATATCTAAGTCAAGTTTAAAAGTGGGTCACGTGCCTTCAAAAACTAGGTCATTAGGTCAAATAATAGAAAAACCTTGTGACCTCTCTAGAGGCCATATTTTTTAATGGATCTTCATGAAAATTGGTCAGAATTTTTTATCTTGATGATATCTAGGTCACATGTGCTCAGAAACTAGGTCACTATGTCAAATAATAGAAATAACGACATCATACTCAGTTCAACACTGGGTCATGTGGGGATAGGTGAGTGATTCAGGACCATCATGGTCCTCTTGTTGGCATAAGTTTTAAGTACTTTGAATATGCTACAACATTATGGCATTAGTTATTTTATGACGATTGTAAAATGTATTTAAAGCTGTGATTAGCAGCAATGAAAGTCTTTGTTCTGTTTTCTTCCAGGTTCCAGGAGATTGCAGGAGGCTTTGAATCATCCTTGTTTACTGCTTTTAACAAATCACCAGGTATATATGTGTCTTATTTAACATCAGTCCACATGTTCATTGATATCACTATCCTTTCTGACAGGTGTAAGTTATGGTTTCATATTATTTTCTTTTTTAAAAAATCTGATCTGGTACATAAATGAAAAAGTTTTACTTGACACTTGAGGGGCCTCCATGGTTAAGTGGCTAAGGTCACTGGCTTCAAATCACTTGCCTCCCTGCAGTGGGTTTGAGACCTGGCAGTGGATGTAGAATTCTTTCATGTGAGGAAGTAATCCAGCTAGCTTATGAAGGATCAGTGCTTCTACTAATAGGTTGCCCCCTCTTGCCTGAAATAATACCCAGAGGGCAGCAGGGGGTCTTCATCTACCACCAGAAGCTGGAAAGCTGGCCTATATGACATAAAACCCTACAGAAAATATACTTGCCATTTAAAAATATTTATACCCCATCAAAAGAATATTGGAGAGGGACTATGTTGGAACAACTTGGTCATGTTCATCTGTCCATCACAAATAATTTCAGACAATAATTTCAATGCACTGACCGAAATTTAATGTTTAGCAATTGATACTGTCCCAAATGACAACAAAAGTAAGTAAGAATCATAACTTTGTCTGCCATAATTATAATTGCATTTTTCAATACTTAAGTCAGTGACTTTTGGTGTCTTTGAATTGCATTTGTAAATGAATTTTTCTTCCAGCTGGATCAGAATTTCACTTACATTCTACACATGAACTATGGAAGAGTCTACAGACATGTTGGCAGGATGAGATATATCTATTGCCCCTCAGTCACAGGTTCTGGAAATTGAATATACAGATTCTAGCTAGATATTCCACCTGGCTAGATGAGGCATATAAGGAACAGGTTAGAATTTTCTGAAGGTCATTAATTTATAGAGCAAAGTTTGTTATTATACTAGTATGTTTATTGGATTTTACCATTCAGAAACAGGTCTTTTCAGTGGGAGGAAGAAAATTGCATAACATTCAAGGATTATGCATATCTGGGAAGAATTCTATACCCTATTGATGTATTTCATGAAATAAACTCGAGTCATCATAGATTTTATGTTGTGAGTTTCCACAGGTCACACTCCCTCAAAAGTTTTTTGAGCCACTTTCATGCAGAAGTAACATAATTAGAAAACACTTCAAAATATGTAAATTTAAGAGACACAAGAAAAAGTTTGAGCCATTTCATTTAATTATAGGGAATGGCTCAGATGGCAAGTGGCAGAGAGAAGTTGAATTTCATATGTATTTTTTGCGCAGGCTGTTACCTGTGAGTGTGTTAGGGGTTTTGAGTTGACATATCTTGACAGACTATTGGCGTAACAGATGGGCATATGATGTTTGTTCAGAAGTTGAATGTCATTACTGAGAAATATTTTTTAGTGAATAGAAAAAAAATGTCTCATGTCCTTGTCTGATGAACAATATTTCTACCATTAATTGTCTATTTCTTCAACAAATAAGTAAAAAGATAAAGGGTAAGCTTAATTTAAGATTGTACAAAATGTATATAATCAACAGAAAATATGAGCGACATAGCTCTTCTACAAGGTATCTGCTATCGAATACTTAACTGGGCTTATTTTATTTCCTGGTACAACCATTTGAGCCACACCATGAGAAAACCAACATAGTGCATTTGCGACCAGCATGGATCCAGACCAGCCTGTGGGGATGCGCAGGCTGGTCAGGATCCATGCTTTTCGCTAAAGTTTTCTCTAATTGCAATAAGCTTTGAAAGCGAACAGCTGGATCCTGACCAGACTGCGTGGATGCGCAGGCTGGTCTGGATCCATGCTGGTCACAAATGCACTATGTTGGCTTTCGCATGGTGTAGCTCAAGAATTTTAAATATTGAGTACCAAACAAGGTAGCTACCAATTCCATGTTTCACATTTTTTGTCATGCCCAGACATTTAACAGTCAACAAGCCACACTTAAAGCAGACACTGAACCATTGAGCTCCCTGTCAGTTTTTTTGTCTTTAGAAAAAATTATTATTGGCTTTTGTAGATAACTGACAGATCTGACAATGTACCAGAAGTGAAAACCAAGTCTGGTCCAGAAAGAGCAGCCAATGGACCTGACACACTGCCACCTGGTGGTCAGACTGAAGGGCGGATTACTCCTACAGTCCCACAAGCTCCGCCAATAACCATTGGGCAAATTATCTCCCTTATATCAGATGCTGGAAAGCTGTTAGAAATGGTAAACTGTCTAGCAGTTTGAAACTTGATTTTAATACATGCATTTCAGTATAATATATATATGTTTGCCCTTGTCATTTTGACATTTAAGAAGATTACAGTCTTATTATGCCAGATATATAATTTCAGTTGTCAGTTCTTTTGATGTACTCTGTATATTTGAATATGCCAACCCATACTTTTCTCATATTTCATGGAATTATATACTAATACAGGAAAAGATCTTTACATAACGGTTACTTTGTGTTTACTTACATGTAAACAATATTTTAGTACAAACTAAAAAACAACTTAAAGTTTGCTTTTCACTGAAAAGACATGTATTGAAAGTATTGCTGGTGTATTTTAAAATGTACTAAGTATATAATCATATAATTTAAGTGTATAATTTTTAGGTCGACTATTCATAGAATAGTAGAGCTATTGGACTCGCCCATGCGTCTGCGTCCGCATCCCGATTTGGTTAAGTTTTTGTATGTAAGCTAGTATCTCAGCAACCACTTGTGGGAATGGATTGAAACTTCACACATTTATTCACTGTGATAAACTGACTTACATAGCACAGGTTCCATAACTCTATTTTGCTTTTTTACAAAATTGTGCCCCTTTTTTAGCTCACCTGTCACAAAGTGACAAGGTGAGCTTTTGTGATCGCGCGGTGTCCGTCGTCCGTCCGTCCATGCGTGCGTCCGTAAACTTTTGCTTGTGACCACTCTAGAGGTCACATTTTTCACGGGATCTTTATGAAAGTTGGTCAGAATGTTCATCTTGATGATATCTAGGTCAAGTTCGAAACTGGGTCACGTGCCTTCAAAAACTAGGTCAGTAGGTCTAAAAATAGAAAAACCTTGTGACCTCTCTAGAGGCCATATATTTCAAAAGATCTTCATGAAAAATGGTTAGAATGTTCATCTTGATGATATCTAGGTCAAGTTCGAAACTGGGTCACGTGCCCTGAAAAACTAGGTCAGTAGGTCTAAAAATAGAAAAACCTTGTGACCTCTCTAGAGGCCATACATTTCATAAGATCTTCATGAAAATTGGTCAGAACGTTCACCTTGATGATATCTAGGTCAAGTTCGAAAGTGGGCCATGTGCTATCAAAAACTGGGTCAGTAGGTCAAATAATAGAAAAACCTTGTGACCTCTCTAAAGGCCATATTTTTCATGGGATCTGTATGAATGTTGGTCTGAATGTTCATCTTGATGATATCTAGGTCAAGTTCGAAACTGGGTCACATGCGGTCAAAAACTAGGTCAGTAGGTCTAAAAAAAGATAAACCTTCTCTAGAGGCCATATATTTCATGAGATCTTCATGAAAATTGGTCAGAATGTTCATCTTGATGATATCTTAGTCAAGTTCGAAAGTGGGTCACGTGCCATCAAAAACTATGTCAGTAGGTCAAATAATAGAAAAACCTTGTGACCTCTCTAGAGGCCATATTTTTCATGGGATCTGTAAGAAAGTTGGTCTGAATTTTCATCTTGATGATATCTAGGTCAAGTTTGATAGTGGGTCACGTGCCTTCAAAAAGTAGGTCAGTAGGTCAAATAATGAAAAAACGTTGTGACCTCTCTAGAGGCCATATTTTTCATGGGATCTGTATGAAAATTGGTCTGAATGTTTATCTTGATGATATATAGGTCAAGTTTGAAATTGGGTCAACTGCGATCAAAAACTAGGTCAGTAGGTCTTAAAATAGAAAAACCTTGTGACCTCTCTAGAGGCCATACCCTTGAATGGATCTTCATGAAAATTGGTCAGAATGTTCACCTTGATGATATCTAGGTCAAGTTTGAAACTGGGTCATGTGCCTTAAAAAACTAGGTCAGTAGGTCAGATAATATAAAAAACCTTGTGACCTCTCTAGAGGCCATATTTTTCATGGGATCTGTATGCAAGTTGGTCTGAATGTTCATCTTGATGATATCTAGGTCAAGTTTGAAACTGAGTCAGCTGCGGTCAAAAACTAGGTCAGTAGATCTAAAATTATTAAAATCTTTTGACCTCTCTAGAGGTCATATAATTCAATGGATCTTCATGAAAATTTATCTGAATGTTCACCTTGATGATATCTAGGTCAGTTTCGAAACTGGGTCACGTACGGTCAAAAACTAGGCCAGTAGGTATAAAATAGAAAAACCTTGTGACCTCTCTAGAGGCCATATTTTTCTTGAGATCTTCATGAAAATTAGTGAGAATGTTCATCTTGATGATATCTAGGTAAAGTTCAAAACAGGGTCATGTACCTTCGAAAACTAGGTCCATAGGTCAAATAATAGAAAAACCTTGTGACCTCTCTAGAGACCATATTCTTCAATGGTTCTTCATGAAAATTGATAAGAATTTTTATCTTGATAATATCTAGGTCAGGTTCAAAACTGGGTCACATGAGCTCAAAAACTAGGTCACTATGTCAAATAATAGAAAAAAACGACGTCATACTCAAAACTGGGTCATGTGGGAAGAGGTGAGCGATTCAGGACCATCATGGTCCTCTTGTTTACTTAGAAATTTTTGGTTAAGGTTTTGTATGTAAGCTGGTATCTCAGTAACTACATGTGGGAATGGATTGAAACTTCACACACTTATTTACTGTGATAAACTGACTTACAATGCACAGGTTCCATAACTCTGTTTTGCTTTTTTGCAAAATTATGCCCCTTTTTCGACTTAGAATTTTTTGGTTAAGGTTTTGTATGTAAGCTGGTATCTCAGTACTCTTTAATTAGAATGGATTGAAACTTCACACACTTGTTCACTGTCATGATCTGACATGCACAAAGCAGGTCCCATAATTGTATTTTGCTTTTTTACAAACTTATGCCTCTTTTTCATCATAGAAATTTTTAGCCCACCATCATCAGATGGTGGGCTATTAAAATCACTCTGCGTCCGTGGTCCGTCCGTCCGTCATTCCGTCCGTCCGTCCGTCCGTCCGTCCGTCCGTTAACAATTTCTCGTTATCGCATCTCCTCAGAAACTACTGGGGGGATTTTGACCAAACTTTGTCAGAATGATGTATTGGTACCCTAGTTGTGTCCCCCTGAAAATCAGACTGGTTCAAGAATTTATGAGTGAGTTATGGCCCTTTGTTTATTTCTATATTTTACATAGATTTATATAGGGAAAAGCTTTGAAAACCTTCTTGTCCAAAACCACAGAGCCTAGGGCTTTGATATTTGGTATGAAGCATCATCTAGTGGTCCTCTACCAAGATGATTCAAATTATTTCTCTAGGGTCAAATATGGCCCCGCCCTGGGGGTCACATGGTTTATATAGACTTATATAGGGAAAAACTTTGAATAACCTCTTGTCCAAAACCACAGGGCCTAGGGCTTTGATATTTTGTATGTGACATCATCTAGTGGTCTTCAACTAAGATTGTTCAAATTATACCCCTAGGGTCAAATATGGCCCCGCCCTGGGGTCATATGATTTACATAGACTTATATAAGGAAAAACTTTGAAAATCTTCTTGTCCAACCACAAAGCCTAGGCTTTGATACTTGTAACGTAGCATCATCTAGTGGTTCTCTACCAAGTTTGTTCAAATTATCCCCCTAGGGTCAAAAATGGCCCCGCCCCGGTGGTCACATGGTTCATATAGACTTATATAAGGGAAAAGCTTTTAAAATGTTCTTGTCAATAACTACAACATTCAAATTTGGACCACATGTATATTTTTGAGTGGCAAGATGAACCTTGACATGAGTTGACCTTGATTTTGACCTAGTGACCTACTTTCACATTTCTCTAGCTACAGCCTTCAAATTTGGACCACGTGTATATTTTTGAGTGGCAAGATGAACCTTGACATGAGTTGACCTTGATTTTGACCTAGTGACCTACTTTCACATTTCTGTAGCTACAGCCTTCAAATTTGGACCACATGCATAGTTTTGTGCACTGGAAAAAACTTTGACTTTGATTTTGACCTAGTGACCTACTTTCACATTTTTGAAGGTACAGGCGTCAAATTTGGACCATATGCATAGTTCCGTGTTTCAAAATGAAATTTGACATTGATATTGACCTAGTGACCTACTTTCACATTTCTCAAGCTACAGCCTTCAAATTTGGACCACATGCATAGTTTTGTGTACCGAAAAAAACTTTGACCTTTACATTGACCTAGTGACCTACTTTCACATTTTTAAGGTACAGGCTTCAAATTTGGACCACATGCATAGTTTTGTATTCCGAAATAAAATTTGACCTTGATTTTGACCTAGTGACCTACTTTTACATTTCTTAAGCTATAGCCTTCAAATTTGGACCACATGCATAGTTTTGTGTACCGAAATGAACTTTGACCTTTACATTGACCTAGTGACCTATTTTCACATTTTTGAAGGTACAGGCTTCAGATTTGGACCACATGCGTAGTTTTGTATTCTGAAATAGAATTTGACCTTGATTTTGACCTAGTGACCTACTTTTACATTCCTCAAGCTACAGCCTTCAAATTTGGACCACTTGCACAGTTTTGTGTACCGAAATGAACTTTGACCTTAAGATTGACCTAGTGACCTACTTTCACATTTCTGTAGCTACAGGCTTCAAATTTAGACCACATGCATAGGATTGTGTACCGAAACAAACTTTGACCTTGACATTGACCTAGTGACCTACTTTCACATTTCTCAAGCTACAGCTTTCGAATTTGGACCACATGCGCAGTGTTGTGTATGGAAATGAAACTTGACCTTGAGCTAGTCAGTAAGTCTTGAAATTTGGAACACTCAAAAATGGCACATTGGTGGGCGCCAAGATCACTCTGTGATCTCTTGTTGGTTAAGTTTTTGTATGTAAGCTGGTATCTCAGTAACCACTTGTGGGAATGGATTGAAACTTCACACACTTGTTCACTGTCATGATATGACATGCAGTGCAAAAGGTCAATAACTCAACTTCGCATTTTACAAAATTATGCCCATTTTTCAACTTAGGAGTTTTTGGTTAAATTCTTATATGTAAGCTGGTATCTCAGTACCAACTAATTGGAATGGATTGAAACTTCACACACTTGTCCACTGTCATGAGCTGATAAGCACTATGCAGGTTCCATAACCCTATTTTGCTTTTTTACTAAATTATGCCCCTTTTTCGACTTCCGTATTCATTCAATCGACAAGGCTGTTTAATAGTCAAGCGTTGCTGTCCTCCGACAGCTCTTGTTTGTTGATTATTTGATTATTTCATATACTGACCAGTCATCTATTTACACATAGTCAGGTGTTAAAATTACAAGCATGACAACATTGAAAGTTGAATGCTTTTATATTCTTGTCTGTTCTACAGTTAAAGAGATTTTTTTTTTAAAAAAGCATTTATTATTCTGAATATTATTTAAACATAATGATTTTCATATACAGTTAAAACTCGATATTTCAAACTAGCTGATCCCAAAGTTCCAGGTATCTCGAAGACATTTTCAAGTCCCTTCACAAAATATCATTTTAAGTCCAATTTAACCCGTATCATGCTTGACATGATTGATTCTGCCTTTGCAACCAGTGTAGATCATGATCAGCCTGCACATCCGTGCAGTCTGATCAAGATCTGCACTGTTCGCCATTCAGTCAGTATCTTTTTGGTAAGATTTCCTTTTAATGATGCTGTCCAAATTGAAAGATAGACTAGTTCATTAAATAAATTTAGCAGGGTAAGGTTTAAATCATTGCAAATTAAAACACTTGATCCCTTCGAATTTGAGTAACTGAGTTTTAGCTGTATATGTGCTTGAAATCATAGATAATTGCAAGTGGCTAATTTTCAAGGTTGCATCAGTGAAGAAAATTAATCAAGGAAACTGTAAAATCCCCATTCATCTTATCTTCCAAACTGAACATCCACTAATTCACATCCCCAAGAAATATTCATTGTAATATGAACCACAAAATTTTAGCGACTAAAATTACTATAATACATTGTATATGTGTTATATAGCTTCCAGGTTTCCTTGATAAAACTGTGATACCAAGATTGAGTGGCCTTGATGAAGACACCATTAATTCTTTGAAAGGTAACATTATTATATCATCTTTCTGATATTAAAACATGTATTACTTTTAATTCGACTAAGATGCAAGGAATAATTTATATGGTCTGTAAGTAATATGGAATTTTATGGTGCTAATACAAGACCATAAAACTGAATAAAAAGATGAAAAACTGTGACAGTATTGCATGTTAAGCATTCATTTAACATTTAATAATGGAGATTAAACACACTTTTTAACATCAACTTTTGAGAATTTTTATACAGTTCTTGATGACTAATTGCCATTGCTTCACATATATTAAAGTGTAGGGCCAAGTGGTTAAGGTCACTGACTTTCAACTTTTGTCCTTCACCACTGTGGTTCAAAACCTCAAATGGGTTGTAGAATTCTACATGTTAGGAAGCCATCTAGCTGACTTGCAGAATGTCTGTGGTCCTAGCAAGTTATACACCCATGCCTGAAATAATGCTCGGCATCTTTGGGTCTTGTTACAACATTAGAAGCTGGAAAGTCACCGTATGACCTACAGTTGTGTTGGTGTGATGTTATACCCAGCCAAAAAAAAAAATCAAAATTTAATGAGTACCAAGGCCTTCATGTAAGGAAGAGATACTTGAGACAGAGGATTTAAACTCAGACATTAGGTTTGAAGTTCAAGCATTGATCACAGGGATTATCAACGTTACTATTTGTCCTTTCCAGTATGTTTAAATGAATGTAGTAGTGCAATACAGAGTTGTCTCCCTCAGTTCAGAGACTATGTTGTAGTAGATGTAACCAATCAGTGTGCAGTCCACCTGAAACAAGTTAACGACATTCCACGCCTTTACAGAAGAACAAATAGAGAGGTATGTTGTGACTTCTTCATGCTTATAGATAACGATATGTGTGGAAATTTAAAAAGTTTCTGTTAACTCTGTAAAAATTCTCTTGAGTTATATGCAGTATTACTGCTATTGTTCAGTCAAGGAAAGGCCTTGTAACTGAAAGGTTGCTAAGATTAGAATGTGCGCCCTAAATTTTGTAATTGTTCTAGAAGTTCAGGCTGTCAGTGGCAACAATCTAATGTCAATATAAATTTGCAATTAACACATAAATAACTCGACATAGAACAGGTGTAAATAAATAGTGTTTAAGATGTATCTCTGTTTGTACAGGTACCAAGTAAACCGTCTCAGTACATCACGGCAGCTGTTAAACCTCTCACTGTGTTTATTGAGGAGCATAGTGACGTTCTCGGGGACCAACAGAAAATTGATATATGTGCTCAGGTTTTCTCGAATCTTGCTGAACAGTAAGTGAACAATGGTTTGAATGTGTTTTGAAACATGCAGTGCATACATGACACATTATAGTTCTTGGATAGGAAAATAGAATACTGTGGAATAGTATTGTCGGTGAGACAGAAATATGTTTGTTGTTGTACTGAGGTTTCTTTTCTGGAGAGATATATGAGCCGTGCCATGAGAAAACCAACATAGTGGGTTTGCGACCAGCATGGATCCAGACCAGCCTGCGCATCCGCGCAGTCTGGTCAGGCTCCATGCTGTTCGCTTTTAAAGCCTATTGGAATTGAAGAAACTGTTAGCGAACAGCATGGATCCTGACCAGACTGCGCGGATGCGCAGGCTGGTCTGGATCCATGCTGGTCGCACACCCACTATGTTGGTTTTCCCATGGCACGGCTCATATGTCCTAAGAAACAGGTGGAATAGAAGAAATCTGCCTTGGTGAGGAAGTAATTGCTATCAGATGTGTTTTTAACACAAAGGTTGTGCTTCAAATGAAAAACAAAGTCATTCAGAAATTTTATCGAAGTTCTATCAAACAAAGGAAGGATGTTTCAGTGGCAAATGGCTATGCATCATTGGACTGTTCATACATTGTCTGAATTAAGGAAATGAAATAGTGTTCGTTGTTTGTTTGTTTGTTGTTGTTCGTTTTTTAAAACACACAGGCTCAGTTTAGGTCCTGTGGCAACCTTAAAGTTATTAATAGTAGAGTAATCATTTCCAGCACTGGCATGTACCTAGGTAGAACCAACAGTTTTTTACAAGTCAGTTGGATGGTTTCCTCTTGTACTGCTTGAGTATAGCTCAAACCTCCCCTGGTGATGGGCAGTTAACATGAAGTCATTAGCCTTTAACACCACTCAACCACTGTAGCCCAACACTAGCATTTGAAACCACGATATGCAGGTATCATGAAATCATATAATGTAATTCAAACAGTTTTCGTCCCTCTTATCTTCCAATTTTGTCAAGCTATATGTGTTGTTCCAGGTATTTTACTGTAACATCAGATGTGCTGTCATCTGTAAAGAAGATGGAGGAGAGTTTAAAACGGTTGAAGAAAGGACGAGGGCAAGAGAAAACTGCTGGCTCACACGGAATCACCGATGATGATAAAATAAGGCAGCAACTTATCCTTGATATAACAAACTATGGCACACAGGTATTGTTATGAATGTTTAAAATATGCTTTAATACATCTGTTTGAGATTTGTTTACAAAGTTTGTTAAAAAAATCATTTAACTATTCTTTCAAAAGAGACCTTTCATATGAACTTAATAAGTCAGTTCTGTATGATTGCTACACCAGAAATCATCGCTTAGCGTTATTTATCTGGATAACATGAAATAATACCTCATTACGGCATAGGGAAATGTTAAACATACCATGGATAAATGGCAACTCTTGCATGTATTAACTAAAGTAGCATCTATTCTATCTAAAGGCTGAAAATGATAAAATCATTGCCCCTGAAATTCGAAAATTTACTGATGTCATAAAATAAGCTTAAAATGAGGGATTACGCAACTTTCTCAAAACTATACACACATATACATTTTATTTGTCAAAATGATAGAAAATAGATAAAATGTGGAAAGTGACATCAAAATGTACATTGTAAGATTTTATTCTATTCATGAAAACATCATCAAATTGTTATTTTCCCCATAGGCTCCCACTTCAGATACAAACCACACAACCTTATCTTTTTAACTGGGTGAACTTTCCTTTATTTTCCATGCAGCTTTAAAAATTGGTTTTAAGCAAAAGTTATATTGTAGAAAAAAAGTATTTCTGTGAACTAGTGCTTTTAGACAAAATCTTTTGAGTAATGAATAAAATACACATTCAGCTTTGGCATTTTTCTCATCTTTTGTTGTTTCTCTGTTTATGTAGCTTTAAATCAAGAGTAAATAGGCCTAAATAGTGTTATTTTATTGTTTGTGTATTTAGAGGAGGCTTTACATTACTGCACTGTCTTGGAAAAATCTTGGGCAGAGTTTTATTTTGTAGTTGTCTCCCTTCCACCACAATTCTAATTATCAGCTGAATTCTATTATTATTTGTTTCAGGTGAGCAAGTTTGGTGTGGAAACATCACAGGTGAATTACTATAGCAAGTTACTGGAACTCTCAGAGGAGGCTAAATCTTCTATGACATCAGTCAATACAAGCAGTAGCTGATAGTAGCAAAACTTGTAACGCAATTGAATCGATACAAGTAAAATTCCAGGAAAAACGAGAGCTAATGATCATCAGTTAAGTTATCTCCCTTTAGACTCTGGCTTGATCCAGATATATGTATTGTGGGTGTACCATAAATTGTGATATCTTATATGAAAAAGTGTTAACTTACGGTTATGACTTATGTGAAAAAGTGGAGGCTGATATGAAATAGTGATGACTTTTGTCAAGTAGTGATTATGTATGTAAAATAGTGCTGACTGATGTGAAAATGTGATTTTTTTCCTTGTTTGTCTAAACCTCTTGTGACATGCAACCTTTTCTTTTTGTCATGAATATCAGCAGTCAGTTTACTGCATATCAGCATTTATGTTCAAACTTAGTTATTCTGTTATGAAATCAAATCATCTATATTGTATAACTACTTTGGAAAAACATCAGCCAAGTTTAGTTGCAGGCTTGAAATAAAATGTTTTTAATCTTTAGCCTGCTGGCAGTAAGTGATTCTGCCTTTATAACCAGTGTAGACCAAGACTGACTAGCAGTCTGATCATGGTCTGCACTGTTCACTCTTCAGTCAATAAAATTTTAGTGAACACCCCTTTGAATAATAAGTAGTACTGCCCAGATTGGAGGATAGCTCTTACAGCATCTTTAAAGCATTGAAACATTCTTTCATTTAGTTCATGAAAAGTATCAAGGGTCTTTTATGGTTGAAATCTACACCAGAGTATATACTGGAGAAAAAAAAGAAGGCCAAGAAAGAGGCATTGTTAACTTTGTTGTTTACAGGTTGTTGCTGTAGAAAGGGGGAATTTACTAAAAATTTGATTAAATGGAAAAAAGAAAATATCATTTTTGAAAAGAATGTGTTTTCCAAGTGTCATAAATAGAACATGTATGCTATATGCCTACATTTTACAACAATGTATTTATTTACCTCAAACATTAAGTTCATGGCGTGTAGTAAATACAAATACATGAACTGATTGTAGGATTATAATGACTTGTATTCCAGCTTTTAGCAAGTTTAATTGTTTGTGTGTTTGAACTGTTCCATAGGTTTTTAAGCAAATGACTGAAATAAATCGATAATTTTATTTTTTTATCTTAATGTTATCTTCAACATATGTTAATGAATGGAGAATGAAATTATTATTAAAAGAAAAATTGGATCCTGACAAACATGTAACTGGAATACTGTTGAAAAATGGCGCTAAACCGGATTGTGTTTGTAAGGAACTTGTTGCAAAATGTGATGCTGTAGTAAGAGAACTTGTTATCCCTACCTGCCTGTAGAAAATTATGAAAATTTGGTAAAAGTGTGCTTCATAATGCAGTCATGTTTTACCCGACGATTATACCAATTATTTATTTCATAGAAAGATGTACGATATTTATGACTTGTTGGTTTTTTTTCAACATAGATTATAACAGCATTGCTGTTATAACGTGGGTCCTATCACATTAAATTATTGTTATACTAGTAGTCAATACATGGCACATTGTGGCATAGCTGTTTGCTAATAAAGATATTTTACTGCCAAATTGATACTTTCTTTGTTTTTGGTTGATCCTTTGCCACTTGTAGTTCAGTAGACATAATATTTCTCACAGAGTTGGCTGAAATTTAACCAGCGCTTTTTATTCAAGTATGGTGACATAAAGATGTATAGAAGGACCAAAAGACTGGACAAAATGAACTGAAACTGAATGTGAAAACTCATAAAAAATAAAACTTTTATTTTTTTCACAAATAACATTTGCATAGCAGACAGGCATACAGTCATGAAAACGTTAGGAATGAATCTTCAACATTGTTAGCACTTTAAGTCATTTTTCACTTGCTCACTTAAGCCTCTGCAATACATTTAAACAAGGACTCCTTATGTTTCAAAATCTGTCAATATTAAATACATATGATATACTATACAGTTTCAGTAGACTTTTTTGTAAAAGTCTCAAGACAATCTTTGAAGATATGTGTGCAAAGTTTTCTCCACTCTGGGTTAAATATGTTCTTTCCAATAACATTAAAAAGATTAATTTTAGTTATTAAAACAAGTTTCTGTAGAAATAATAGTTTGATAAAGATAGGTTTGAATAATGATTCAAATTAATTCAGTGTTTTTAATTTTTTACAAAAATATCAAGAAGTATTTAAAATGTATGATCATGATGTAGCTAGGAATGATATTATCTCTGTAACTTTTCACAATTCATCTTTCCGCTGTTTATCTTTGGAATCTTTTTTCTTTTTGTTGTTTTTCTCATCTTTGTTTTGCTTTTTCTTATCTTTTTTCTTAGGATCTTTAGTTTTCCTGCAAATACCACTAATATACTGCTCTGCAGCCCTCACACCAGAATTATATGCTCCGTGTAAATTATCAACATGTGAAACAGTCTCGGTGTATGAACCTGCAAAGAATATATAAGGGCAGACCGGTTTCTGTAAATCTTTCCATAAATCTGGTGAGTTGCCAATTCGCGGATAAGAAACTGAGCCTAGAATAAACTCATCTGTGGACCAGTTGGAATGTATAAATGTTTTTATTTCATGAGCCTTGATCGTTTCTGCACCAAAAAGTTCACCTAGAACTAACTTTACAAGTTTCTTTAGTTCCTCTGGTTTAGTTTCCCATAACTTAGCCTCTTCGCCAAATATATTGCCGATAAGGAAAGGATTTCCGCTAAGTCTGTAAGCATTGTTCCAAATTTGTAGAAAACCATTTGACGCTACCTCTGAAAACACATTAAATGTTCCTACATCCTTTGGCCAAAAGGCTTCATCAAACCCAATCACTACTTTACTACTATAGCCAATTCCAACATCTGTTAAAGCCCTTTTCTTTTCTGTTGGGAGAGGTGGTTCAAAAATTACATTTTCGGATTTCAACACGCCAACTGGCAATGCAACAATTACTGCATCTGCTACTATCTGTTTTCGATCTAATGTCCTAATTAAAACTTTCTTTCTTTCACGATCCATTTTTATATTCCTAACAACTTTGTTTAATTCTACCTTAATTGGCAATTCCATTCCTGAACCAGCAACTATTCTGTCTAATAAAGCTCCCATTCCGTCAATAACAGTTTTATCCCAACCAAAGTCATTTTCAATTTTATACAGTGCGGAAGAAAAGTTTTGTAAAACAGTCACTGGCAATGATCTAATTACATGTTCAATGGTGCTCTGATCATACTTTTGATCCTTTTCTGTATTGTATGTTAACTCTAATGCTTCAAGCAAAACCTCATTGACGGGCCTATCTACACCAGCTTCCTGAGCTGAACGTAAAGCCTTGATAACTATTTTAAATACCTCAGTATACAAATCTGTTACATTATCTCCAAAGTATACTTTCTTTTCGCCATTTTTATCCACAAAATGAACCTGCAGACTTCCAGAACTTTCTGTATCCAATTCAAACTCTTCAGCCATTTTAATAAGACTGTTGCTTTTTGCTTTCGTGTTTAAGAGACCTGCCCCTACTTCAACATCAACACCTCTAACACGAGTCGCTGCTTCTCGATATGTCCATATTCTACCACCATACCGGTCTGTCCTTGCTTCAAGAACTTTAACAGCAATATTGCCCTCTTTAAGTAGTCTACGTGCTGCAGCCATACCAGCTATACCCCCACCCACAACAATCACATCTTTTCTCTTGTAACTTTCACTTTTACAATTTACTTCCACCACCAACAAACATGAAAATGTCATAAAAAGTGTGATAAAAATATGATGCAGATCCATTACAGAAATATTTTGAATGTTATATTGATTAATGGAGCAAAACAGAATTGTGTATCATCCAAGAAAAAAGAAAAACCCTTATAAAACAGAAAAGTACTGTACAAAACTGACAAAGATAATTTTTGTCTTTTAAATATAAAACCTTAAATCAATTCAGCTGTTCTAACAAAGTAAACTGACAGATCTGACTTCAGCAAGTAAACATCTCATACATGTATAAAGATATATTCTCAAATGTGTGAAAAATGCACAGAAAAATGAATGAGGATGATGCTGATGAAGAAAATAAAAATGTTTCATCTAAACCCCATCCACACTGATAAAAACCTTCTATTGCTCACATAACAGTTAGAATTCTAAATATCACGACTTGTGTCACATAAAAAGTGGTACAAATATGGCACAACACAACTTGTCAAACATTTACTGTTTATCTAACGGACCCTGCACCAAGCCGTAGTTCCTTCTCAAACTGTTCTGCAGTGAAAGTTCCATCAAGTCTCTCTTGATTGGGGTTAAACACAGAGTAAGCGCTCAGCTGTCCTCTCTGTCTAGGTTCTGTCCGCGTGTTCTTGTACATGAGATAGGAGCAGGAAACCACAAAGTATACTGCTCCGAAGCCCACTTCAATAAAAAACTTCCACAGGCAAAGCCAAAGGAGGACTTTTAACCCCAGTGGTATGTAATCTCTCCAGTTCTTCTCAGATAGTCCATCAATATGCTCTTGGTAGCTTGATGTTGTAACTTCTGAGACTAGTTCAGGTCGTTTTCTACATGGTGACTCCTGGGCCTGAAATGTATTAGTCATATAATGACTGATGACTTTTACAGACCTGGACATGTATACAGTTATTCAAATTTAATCAGTTTAACAGGATCTTGCATGTCATTTCAACTGTTTCCATATAAGTGCTGCATTGTATTTTAAGTAGATTTAAGCATTCTCTTGACTTTAGATAATTGTATTCTAACATAACTTAGAAAATGAAACCGAAAATAAGAGATTAATTTTGAAAAAAAACCAAAAAACATGCAAAACATGTTTATACAAAATTCAGTCTATGACTGGCACTTCACAACATCCCTTTTATACACTCGCAGATAACATGTACTATTTGGGGTAGCAGGGAATACATATTGTTCTAAATCTACAAAGTGTTTCAAATATTTTTAGACCTGGGTGGTGGGGAGGGGGGGGAGGGCAGTTTAAAATGTGAGTTTACTGATGTAAAAACATACTGTAAATGGATCAGGCGCAATGAAAAACTGTTTGCAAAGCTCATGTAAAAAGAAAAATCTAATCTGAAATAGGGGTGCATACTTTTTCTTGACTGGGGTTAAGAATGACAGTTATATGATTAAAACAAACTTACATACCTAGCACCTATAAGAAGAATATAAAAAGAATTTTAAAAGTTGATCTATCTATATTACTGTGTTATCTTTTGACATTTAAGCATTCTTTTAAAAACAACTGTTACTGCACAATGCAAGCCTAGTATTACCTCTAGTCAAAATAATTTTATGTTCAGATTGTTTTATATTTGTGACGGGGCATGCAATCTAAACATCAAAACTTCGAAGGACCAAAATAATGGAGGATACATCACAGTACAGTCATGTAGTCAAGTTATTAGTTTTATCGCTTGCCCATTGTTGGCATGTGTAGTAGGGTAGAGTATAAGGGTGCATTTATACTTCCTTGCTATTGAGCTAGCTTTTATAGTGACGTGGTAGAGTGTGAGAAGTCCCGGGTTCGATTCCCGGCCAGGGCTGAAGCATTTTCAGTCTGTTACACGTGTAGCCCAACGTAAATAACTCACAAGTAGATATCAGGGGTGTGGAATTCCTATATCCGACTTGTCCGACTCGGGACTTTTTGATGGCGGACAAGTGAGTTTTCGCATTCCGTCTGTCCGCGGACAAGCACAAATTTTCCGGTTTAAAATGAAAAAAGGAAAGAAAAATTTAGAAACGCTGAACAGTGCTTCAAGTTTATGGAGTTTATGAAAGAATTTGACGTACGAAACGAATGTTTCACCCGCCAAGGGCCTCTCAATTTCTCCAGTTTTGGGAAAACCATACTGCGTCTAAATTTAGCAGCTCTTTCTCTGCATTGTGATTGGTTCCGCACGGTAACTCGGCGAATAGAAACCAGAAACGTAAACAATCATCACAAAGTTTTGGACAAATTCGTTGTTACAACTTCGTCTGCAAACAAAAATGGAAGTCAACAGTCAAAGCACAAAGAGTTAGCTAGTACGAGTCAGGAAGTTTCATGTGTTTTTTTTCTAACAGTCAGTGTCATGAAAGTGTCATGCTTTCTCACATGGGTTCACATGGCATGATGAGCAGTCTTTTATGTATTTCTGTTGAATGTTTGATGACCACCGTGGACGAACACAAGCTAAATCGTCGAAAGCTTATTTTTAAAACAGCTACAGTATTACACTTTATGTTTGCTTTTGTTACTACTTGTAGATTATTATCAAAAATAAAGAATTATTTGCATGCTAAAATGTTGAAAATCCGGGCAAGTAAGTTTTGACTGCGGACAAGTAGTTTTTTAAGTCTCGTTTGTCCATGGACAAATGAAAAATATTGGGATTTCCACACCCCTGGATATGAATAGACACCTTGGAATGTCCCACAGAGGTTCAAACTCCTGGAATTAGAGGACGAATTCTAAAATGGAGGGGTGTATGTGGTAGGGTAGAGTATAAGGGTGCACTTATACTTCCTTGCTATTGAGCTAGCTTTTATAGTGACGTGGTAGAGTGTCCGCCTTAGGTGTGAGAGGTCCTGGGTTCGATTCCCGGCCAGGGTAGTCGAACTAATCCGGCGTATACAGTTTATTTTATATTGTGACGGTCAAACTGTCACGTCGCGGTGGCTGCAAAAGTCAGAAATTAAAAAGCAGCCACTCAGCGACAGTAAGCTTGTCTACCAGCCAGGGCTGAAGCATTTTCAGTCTATTACACGTGTAGACGCAGTAAACGTTGTGTACAGTACATACATAGTTTTAAATCACCAGAAAATTTGTAATTTTTGAAATTGATACCTCTTAAAAGGAGGGCCTTCCAAACAAAATTAAGATATCATTTTCCACCAAAAAACATTCCCATCAAGTCCACATTTCGGCTGCTATTAAAACGAAACTGAAAGAATGCTAATCCGAATATGACACTACCCGATTTAAATGGCAATTTAATATGAGCGCGTTTAAATGACACTTCTACTTACAGGGGTCGAACTGAAAGATTCTCTTTTATCTTCTGACTTATTTGCGTTATTTCTGTCGCCAAATAACCAGTTATATATGTTTGAACAACGAGAAATCTGCTGTTTTTCCTTTTTTGCCCTATATTCTGCCAACTTAGCCTCCATTTGCCAGACGCTTGCTAACTAACATGAAATTAAAGGCGAATAAATTTCAAGCGCCTACAGGATTGCCGGACATATAAGATAAATAAAAAAAGTTGTGATTTTTGCTGAGGTTGAATACTACTATCTTACGTCGTAGTCAGTCCTCGTATAAAATGCAGAAAAAATGTAGCAAAAAACATTAGTTTCTCTATTTGAAAAGCGTTAAAGTTTTTCAGTCATATTTCAGCAACATTTCTTTATAGTTTTCTGTATTTTATTAAGACAAAGAAGTATAAAATATAATTTATTTTTATAGCTCTTTGATTAAGGACGTATGCTAGAATTTGGTGCGAAAATTTTCCCAATAACAGAATTTCTTCAAACTTCGGATATTGAAAGACAATCATCTAAGAAACAAAAAAATGCAATAAAAATCATAGGTCACCGGTATCGAAAAAGAGTTATCTGCCCTTGAAAACGGCATTTCCCCCAAAAAAGACGTTTTCAAGGGCAGATTACTCTTTTTCGAATCCGGTGACCTATGATTTTTATTGCATTTTTTTGTTTCTTAGATGATTGTCCTTCAATATCCAAAGTTTAAAGAAATTCTGTCATTGGGAAAATTTTCGCCCATCTCATATAAAAGGAATTCTAGCGTACGCCTTTAAGATAGAGAACATGGTAAACATGATCTCGTAGCGTAAAGTCACTGTCCAACGTTTGGTATCAAATTGAGAAAAATATGCAGCAAGACAGGTATTCGACATACCATTCCTATGCTCGACAGTCTGTAATACATAGACCTACTCTCTCCTTTGTAATAAACAAGTCCTATACCCTGACATAATTTTGCTTATTATTTGCAAAACTGTCAATTTGTACAAAAAATATTGCTAATTAAGGTAAAACTTTCAACCCCGATAACCTTTTAAATCTCACGAGTAACTTAAGGCCCCCCCCCCCCCCCCACTCCCCCACCCAAAAAAAAAAAAAAAAAAAAAAAAAACCCTTAATTGTTCCTTTTTCTATTGAAATGTTTTTGTTGTTAAAGTATCAACTACTACGTATGTGTGTGTGTGTGTTTTTTTAGAAGTAGGCTACACAGTAAAACTATATTTATGTCGAGCAGCTTTATTCTAGTGCGTTATACCAGACCAAACTCAGAAATTCACTGAAATACAGTTTGTGCTATACTTGCATGTTTTCGTTTTTACAACTGGGCTTATGGTTACAGGTGCCAGTTTGGCTGGCTGTCACGCGTTAAAGTTCCAGACCCCGTTTCCAAATTTACTGATCAGCAAATTAAAAGGGGTTGGTGCGTGTTACTTTCAATTAGCTAACTCTTTGTCGGTACATTTTAAAGTTGTTTGTAATTTCGAGAGTTCTTTGGGTGTTCAGTACATCCCTCAGTTTATACTGACTTAATTGTTTATATCATTTCTTACTTTTGTGTATATCATTGAGTGGGCTATGAAGCACGCCGTCTGATGTCTGAAGTGGAGCAACAAGAAAGGGGGTGATTTGTTATTCAGACTTGTTTACAGTCTATATATATATGATAATAATCTGAATGGGTTTTGGTTCCGTCACTTCCGGACTTGAATATGTTTAGGTCTCATTGGCCGCTATACTTACAGTCGCACTTTTGCTACTAAATTCATGTTCTTTGGACGAAACTCTCTGGGAATTGCAGAGAGGTAATCAATACCGCTACATTAGAACCAAAACACACTTTAAGAACATGATAAGGGGCGTGTTCGCGGTCTGTACTCTACGTGGCATTTATATGCTTCATTGTGTCTGAAAGGGCGGATGGACCGTAATTAAACTTAAATAGTCAGTCAGTCGGTCGGTTCCGTCAAGTTTATTTCGGTTTGATTAAATATTCCAGCTCTTATTAGATCTTACTGTAACAGTTTTTTGTTGTTTTTTTGGTTCCTTTGTAAATGTGTTTTGAAGGAAATATGTGCGTCCCTTTTTTGGCTTACAGAGTTAGAGAAGCAATCACTGAAAAAAGAATACATTTATACGGTAACAATGTTTTTGTTTTTTTTTTCAATCTTGCTATAATTGCATGTCCTAATCAAACGTTGCGCCAATATATTCTAATCTGAAATTAGGTCCTAGGTGACTAAAAAAACAAGACACCCTCTTCTAATGCAGTTGGGAGTCGATAAGAATTATTAGTGAAAGCTTGTTATTAATTCCTATACAAGCAAACGGTGTCAACGTTATTTTCTAACATATATTTGTATCGCAGTTGGTCTCAAGTCATAATCAAAACATATACCAAGGTCCATTTCAATACGAAAATATTTATCCAGCTAACAATCACTTGATAGATAGAACCCATTTACTTTTTTACCAAAGCAGATGAACTGCTTATAAAAAGTAAAAGAGTTTTTAATGAAGTCGCGAAAATGAAATTAACCGTTATTCTACAATAATTTAATATCTTAAGCAAATATATAAACCAAACACAGTTTCTTCCTTTTCAAGCGATATTATCAAGAGAAACAGCTTAATTGCAGCAATTTTGAGATTAATAAATGATATAGAATACAGGCCATGTAAATAAACAGAAAATTAATGTAGCGGATATTATTCTAATAGATTCCATTTGCGGTTGCCTGGTCCGACTGCAATATGACAACACAAGGCAGCGGCGGATCCAGTAGATTTTTGTGGTCGGGTGTTTTAATTATTTTCTGTTATGCAACATAATGAACTCATAATGTATTTGAACTATGAAAGCTCGATCTTGAAGAAAATGTGTAATATGCATCAAGCTCGAACTCATAATAAATGTGTACTGTAAAAGCTTGATCTTGAAGTAAATATGTTATGCATTAAGCTCGGACTCATACTGAATATACACAAAGCTCAAATTCATAATACATATGCTAAACACTAAGCTTGAACTCCAGACCTAAGTGAATGTTCCGGTATGCACAAATCCCGAGCTCAGAATGAATGAGCTATGCACAATTACCGAACTCAATGAATGAGCTACGCACAAAGGTCGAACTCGAAATAAATGTGCTTCACACTAAGAGCAAGATCGAACTCGAAATTAATATGTTATGCACAAAGCTCCTACTTGAAATGAATGCACTTTACACAAACCGTGATTTTGCATTAAATGCATAAGACTAGAACTAAGATACATGTGCTTTACTTCAAGCTCGAACTTATAATGACACTTCGAACTCGAAAAGGAAATGCTAATTAGTACAACATTAAAGGCTTGTATCGTACATGAACTTTACAAATTGAGCGTTTCTCTGAGTCAGAAATAAAACAGTTAATTTATTACAACATCAAAGAACATAGGCGGTTATAAAAACATTTTCCTTACAGTTCTTTTGTTATGTTTATTAGCTAATCACTTTGAAGTTTCGTATCGATGAATTTTTCAAAGACCGTTTATCAAATTCTAGATAAATTCATTTAATAAATGTATCATGGTACTGATCCCTATAAATAGTCCATGCTAAAATTTTATCATAATTTTCAATTTATAGTATACCCCTGCGGATTTTGAATTGTAGAATTTGTTTACAAAAATATGAGAATCATCCAAGCGGGTACGGCGACAGCATGCAGATACATGATAGTACATTGTACTGGCACGATGTCAACCTTTGTCTCCCTGTGTCAGTGTGTCAAATTCTAGGAAATGGTGAAATTGTACTTTTATACATGCAACAACAATGACATTATTGACGAGATAGGAATGTAAGAAATAACAGTTTCCTGTGTCATACAGAGATTTAAATTTCCAGATGCCCAGGTTTAGTGATGTATTGGTTTAGATTAGTTTATTTTCAATTTCAGCTTTTTAATTCTTACTAAGGTCATTACATTCGTTTAGGCCCCGCCAATTAACTCAGTATGTATAGAGCACGAGAATATGAAGTCCGTTTCTTTGGAAAACCAATACTGTTGTCTCATGAGTAGGTGCATGCGACCTTTAATACAGATGGGATCTAATATACGACCCCGGGTTGCGGGACCATCGTCTTATCCACTTCATCACCATTGAAATTTGTATCTGTGTAATACCCATGCTTTGAAACAATGAAATCCGTTACACATTGCACCATTTGAGGTGGGGCTGCCATAGCGCAATCCCTGAACTGAACAGTTAAGGTCAGTACGAGATTCAAATCCTGGAGACTTTTGCACGTGTAAGTGGCATCATTTATATCCCTGAATGTCATTGCATCTGTATTTTAAGGTGGCATCATTTATATCCCTGAATGTCATTGCATCTGCATTTAAAGGTGGCATCATTTATATCCCTGAATGTCATTGCATCTGTATTTTAAGGTGGAGTCATTTATATCCCTGAATGTCATTGCATCTGCATTTTAAGGTAGCATCATTTATATCCCTGAATGTCATTGCATCTGCATTTAAGGTGGTGGATCGGCATTTTCCGTTTGATTACGTATTCTCCATATGCAGTTTCGGCATTGTTCGGTTCTTATTGAAAAATATGTTCATGACCGAAGGATGTCGAAATAGAATATGAGAATACAAAATCACATCGGAGGATGCCGAAATAGAATATGAGAATACAAAATCACATGGAAATAGCTGTTTGTCATTACGGGTCTAGTTTTGTTTAGTTTAAACATATTTTATTGCTCATTCAATATTTACAAGAATATATAACAATTTTACAAATACAAACAAATAAGCAAATGGATCAGACCGCAAGTTTTTACAACATCAGATGACGGGTCCATTACCTTAAAGTAATAGTATTCCTTTTGTGTGGCGTGGAGGATAGAAATTACATATAGCACGCGCATATTTTTTTGTACAAACATAATGTATATATTGACCAACCATCGGTAGTGCATTAGAATCAGTACACTATGGTGATAGAATATCGATCACCTCCGATATAAATAGCAAGTAATCAATCTAGAGCCCAGTTATCTCTATGCGTCCATCAACTATTTTAATTTTTCCATGTCAGGGTTGTTGTACGCTGTCGTGACTATGAATAAAACACGTTTTCACTGAACATTTTACCTTTATTAATACTGGAAGAGAATTTTTTTGTTATTAATCCACGAGTGTCATATGGTGTGACAAGATTACTTTTAATAATTAAATGGAAAAAAATAATTCTCAAAAAATAAAGAACAAAGTAACATTTTCGGATCTTGATAATGGAAATATCGTTATATTTGTTCATAAGCGGAACTATTGATTTGTTAAACTGGAGCAAATCGATTGTTTTTGGTCGCGGTTTGAATGTCCGTGCCCTTTGTCTTTTCTATTTATCCAGTGTCAATAAAGTAATTCGTTACATGTTGCCTTTTCAAATAGCACCTTGACTACGAGCTGATACGTTCTTGCTTGGACTGATCAGTGCTGTTGACATAAGTATTTATTCCCGCCGATATCAAACTTATTTGGAAATAACTGACCACTCCATAACAGAGGAAATGAGCTAAAAAGTTGTTATCAGGTAAGTAGCTCATGGTTAAATTTGTTTGCAAAACTTTTGGATTTTCATACTACAAAAGTGATTCACGATAGCGCACCGGATATTAATTTTAAACAAACTAGGACTGAAAATGCGGTAACTATTGTTGTTTTTTTTAATACGTCGCGCTTTTGAAATAAAATGCCTATGGTGTTTTTCTGCTCTTCTAGCGTTAAAACGTCTCTTAAATCCACGCATAAAGTGCCACTTATTGACTACAGTGGCTTATAATTTGTTCGAACGATTAAGATTTACCACGGTGTACATTCAAATGACTTTGTGGTTCATACAAATACTTTTTGCACCATAGTTAATTATTTCTATTGTCGTAAATTTTGATAAAATGATCCGGCCATTGTTCGCCGATCAGTGTTCAATAAGCCCGTATTATCGACATACAAAACCCTGACACGAAACATTGCCACTTTAACTATAATGGGAAAACCAAGTAATTTTCATAACAGCTTTTTTCTTTAATAGAGAAGAAACAAGGACATTTAAAGAGTGAGAAATCAGTTTGTTAAGGATATCTGTTTATAAATGATTTTGAACACTTTCCAACAGAAGTGAATTACGATCTCGTAGACGGTAAGAGGTATAAAGATAATAGAAACATTACCTGACTACGTTGTTATGCCCGAATAGAATGCGATCGTGTTACCTTCTTTTTAAAATAGCTTTAAATTCTTTATTGATAGGACATTGTAGGAGAGAAGTATCAATGATTTTTTCAAAATTACATGCGAAGAAAGAATAAAGAAAATAAATTAAGGTATGCCAATTCGCCTCTATTACAGGACCTTTGGACCAAGGACGGGTGATTATGGCGGAACTAGGTTTGGAAAGGCACCATGCAGTCAGTCATAGTGAGCTTACATCGGGACATGACGTAACGCAACTTCTGTCACAGATCAATCAGAACTTTAAACAATCAAAGGCAGATCAGATACTTAGATTGTTACGGGACCAGGATAAACTTACGGATAATACAACAGAATCGGTTGCAGACGACACTGAATTGCTTAGAGAGTACGATCAAATTAAGGAGGAGAAGGTTATTTGTGACAGTGACACCTTAACTGATTCTAGTTCCGATTCAGGAGACAGCCTGAATACAGTGAATATTCAGGATACTGAAGTTATTAATTCACGTCATAACGCTATTCAAAATTTTACAAATATGCAAGAAAATAAAACTGATGAAAATGAAGGTCGGGAAATAAGGGGCTTTAGGCGACACAGAGCTCGCACTTCTTTCGGTTTTCATAATGACATGAATGATGGAATTAATGATGAAAATGTGACTTCTAATTTTGATACCAGGGATTTAAGTATAAGACCAAAGTCTAGTTATGTACGGAGGCACCAGTTTAAAAAAAGAGACGAAACTGATCGTGGGGATGTTCAAGGGGATAATGGAGTCGTTGAACCTCAACCACAGAGGCCGTCAAAGTCAGCAAGGCCGAAAAGTAGGCTTGGACGTGCGTCTGTACCTAAATCAGAACGAAAAATAGTGATGATGGAAGCTGACGTGGCTACTGAACCTGAAAATATCCCTCCAACTAAAGAGGAATTAACACGAGGTGGTGCTAATAACCTGATGTATGACAGATTTGCCAGTACAAGACAACCAAAACGTGAAAGTAAGAGAGCCAAAGCATTCTGCGATTCTAATTTTATTCCCCAGCAACAAACTGTTGAAACTAATAGTGTTGATTCTAGTGCTATTTCAATGGATACACGCGAAGACGTCACTGAGGTGCTGACGATAGCACCAAATTCAAATGTCAACAATACACGTGGCTCTCACATGTCTAGTTTTACAAACAATCAAGTACCTCGGAATTCGCCAGTTCAAACTCATGTTCAGCACGTGCAAAAACGTCCTAGCAATTCGCACACAAGACAGGAGCAAAGTCATAACAATAGCCATTACCAAACAGTGACAGTACCAGGCGAGCCTCATTTAATGCGAACGGACACTATGACAAGCAATGGTACTGGTACAGTAAGATCAGAAAGACCGGATAACATATCTCCAACTTCTCAGATTCCACTGAAACGAAATAATTCTAATCTTGCATATGCCAGACCAAAGAACCCGGAACCAGTGACTTCGAGACCTATAGAACGCCCGGATATCCGGCCAAGCACGCGCACGCGCCGTCTCCATAGACGCTACATGGCACCTACACAGTCGCACATGTCCCAGGTAAGACCTACATCCGAGTCTGTGATTCTTGCTAGGCAAAAGACCGAGAAAAACTTGATGAAAAAGCAAGCAGAAAACAGACCTCATTCGGAGAAAATTATTGTGAATTCACAAAACAAAAACATTGATTTAAACCTCAATCCAACACAAGGACCGCAAACCTATGTGACGTCAAAAAGTGGCGTCGCACAGGCGTCGCATGTTCAGGAAGGAGGATTCCGCGGATATGACCCAAGCAGTCGGTTAAAATCATCAGCACAAGCACGTGACTTCCCAAGTGACTTGACACTTCCTCGTCGTGGTCAGAATAATGTGGTTATGGGCGGGAGACAACCTCTTGCAGCACTTATGAAGTTGCCGCCCCTAGAAGCATCTCTGGCGGCAAAAAAGAAAGAAAGGGGACTAACTCTAGCGGCACGAGAAACTTGTGTATGATAGTGTTTTATGTTTTACGTGTTATTTTTCTTGTGGAATTTATCATGTGTTAAGAAATTCAGCATTAAACAGTTTGCATTTGATTTAAGCCGACGAGGCCGCGCATTTCTGGATAGATGACATATTGTAAAGTGAATTTAAAAAAAAAAGAGTATTTACCGTATATATGGTTAAAAATTGTCGTTGAAATTTACGATATATATTCAAATGTATATCAGTAACTGTAAATGGTATACTCGTTTGTAAAAGTTAATTTGATCTAGTTTATTTTTACAAAATACCGGTATAATTGTTATTTAACAGATAAGAAAACATACTTTTCAAAGTTCAATTTCAATGGTAATTAAACCAATTTCTGTGCGTATTTAAAGTTTTTCTAGCTTTATCTAAGATTTTATTTTCTCTATTTATCTTGTGAAAGTATAGAACATAGGTACCCAACTGTCTTTAAATCATATTTTAAAAAACTCCGACAGTTGTTAAGTTTTTTATTATTCTTAAAATATTTGCTCGGTTTTTTAATCTAACCGATCCTCAAAAAATGTTGAACAAGAGCTGTCTGAACTTGTATTTTAAATACTTCCTTGTTTTAATAAAAAATGTTTAAATATTTCGTCAGTTTTAGACAAATATTACTTTTTATCTTTTAGGCCAAGATATATTTTCTACGGAAAAATGTCTGACAATAATGTACAGAATACTTAATCTGTTATTCTGTTATGACTGAGGTCCAGGTGATTTTATCATTTTATGAATGATGAATTGTTAATGAATCAAATTAATATGAAGAATAATTAAACCATGAAAGGTCACACGGGGGTTATGTGTATATTATTATGTATTACAGCGTCCCTGTAATTGGAATAAAATATGAGAATTAAGGTAGTGAACCCGTGAATTAAGATAGTGGACCCGTGAATTAAGGTAGTGGACCTGGAATCACAATCGCCAAATTCCGTTTTCTCCACTTGCGAATTGGGCATTCACTAGAATTTACGGAAAGTCATATATGTACGTCCGAAGAATGCCGAATCATCTAAACACGTAATTACACGGAAATTGCCGAGTGTCATTACGACTGTCATTACTTTAATGTAGTGGACCCGAAATTAAACTCGGCAATTTCTGTTTGATTACGAACTCTCGTAGGCATTCTTCGGAGGCAAAGATATCTCAACGTATACAATGCTTTCTGTAAAAAAAAAAAACGAATCGCCGACATAATATAAGTAGAATACGTCCTTTGCGGATTGTCATTATGGGTCCAAAACCTTAAAATATACAAACTCAACTGTTTGAATAACATATTACGTAATAGGTTTTTATTTATTTTTATAAGAACTTAAAGGTCCATTGCTAAGGGAAAGTGAGTTGGCAGTTTTTTTCATAGCCAGTGCATAGACTTCTGCAAGACACTAAATAATGAAGATTGGCAGGTCAAAATTTACAGAAGGTCTTTGGAACTCAAAGAAATGTATGTGTATTATGTTGAAATTTTAATGAATCGACAGAGTGACCCCCCAGGTCTTTTTAACTTTCTTCATACTTCATAGAAAAATAATTGTACATATACTGCGATTTATTTCGAATTTCTACATACCAACTTTCATTTTCCAATAAAATGAAATAGTTTCTGTGCTTTTTAAAAGAAATTAAAATGTTCACTTTCCTTAGTATTGGACATTTAAAGAGTGGTAATACCACAACAGGCAATCCTTTAGTTTCTTAGGTATTACGATAAACTTATGATCAAAAGGACATTTAGGTATTTTTAAGTTGTTAATTTCAGACATTTGTCCACAAAATTTTGAAAAATACATTCACACAAATGTAGTGAATCTATTTATTGTTGGATACATAGGCCATTATAAACATTTCAAATTAGTTTCACCACCATAAAACAAGTATATGATAATATAATAATATCTTAATTACACATTTTTTCTCCAAATGTTCAAGCATGATAAATTTTTGGAATATTATGAAAAGCATTTTCTGAAAATATCGCTAGAATTTATAATATTCCAACCGCCATTCTAAGAAATATATTTTGACTTTCGCATAATAAGGAAGAAATCCGTCATAAAATAACTGGAGTAAGTGAAACAAACAATTCTGACCCTCCGACAAACAGCATGTAGAATTGTCAGCCCTTATCATGCTGGGCACGACTTATACTGCCTTTACGACCAGTGTAGATCATTACCAGCCTGCACATCTGTGCAGTCTAATCATGATCTGCACTGTTCGCTATTCAGTCAGTATCCTTTTGTTAAGTACCGCTTTAAATAGTTCATAGTACTGTCCAAATTGAAAGCTGGACAAGTTCATTATAGAAATTTAGCAGAGTATGGGTTAAAAGGAACTCCTGTAAAGAAGAGAACATTATTTCATTTCAGCAGAATACAAATTACAGTGATTGTTCTTAGTTTTATAAGCAAACTAGGTCTATGTCACACTTTGATGACGGAGAAGAATTATTTCGAACACGCTAAGAGTTAATTGGCCAATACGGCATTCACAAATTAGTTAAACTATTCAACATATTTGATTTTGAATATCTTTGCTATTTGTATAGAATATTCACTCTTCGAAATAGGCCGAGAACTAAGTAAAAAGCAAACATTTGAAACTAAGAAACGAGATACCGTGTAAAAAATGTAAAATGGTGTCTTAAGTTTCAAGCCCTTAAAGTCTGTGAGGGGATCATTGGTTTTAGGTGTACTATTTCCCACGTCGAAAAAAAAAAAGTTCTTTGTTCATTTGACATACGTGTCGGTGAATCTTTAATAGAAATTAAGTTCCCTTTATCTTTTTGTTCAAGCGACCCGTAAGCACTGCACTGTTAACAATATGGACTTATAGGGCATAGGATATATATAAATATATATTTCTTAAGTTTGTTTTTGAATAACATGCCACTTCAGGATTTGAGATAAGACTCGTTCGTTTTATTGATTTATATCCATTTGACAAAACTGATAAAAATTTGCTACCTCGGATCAAAGAATCTTTTCAAAAGGGTTAAGTTATCGTCTGTCAAATAGTTTGTATGAATTAAGATGTCTTTTAAGGTTTAGCCATCTTTGAAAAACCCGTTCTCTTTTCTTCTATAGAGGAAACACCGTGATAAAATTAGATTAAACTCGCTTGATCTGCCGCTGAAAATATAGCACGATATTATTAAAGATTTAATAGAGATTTAATGGTAAAAGTAAATTTAATTGATTAATATTAGATATGTTTGTGAACTGAAAAGAAAGGCACGCGATCTCCAAACTCAGTTTTTTTTAGTGAACGGGAAGTAAAAGCTCCCTCCAATAGCAACAATAACAACACTACAATTAAACAAAAGTTAACCCTTAGCCTGCTAAATTTCTAAAATGGACTGGTCCATCATTCAGTTAGGGCAGTACCACTTATCATGCAAAGGGGTGTTCACTGAAAATTTACTGACTGAATAGCGAACAGTGCAGACCATGATCAGACTGCACGGATGTGCAGGTTGATCTTGGTCTGCACTGGTCGCAAAGGCCAGCAGGCTAAAGATTAATTTTACGTTTTAAATCCTTTTACCTAATTCATTTATGTAAATAGGTTTAACCGGTTTCAGGATATTAATGCAAGTAAGAAATATTAAAGAGGATTTTACATACAGTATAACCTGTCTTATCTGACAGCTGTAGGTGTTGTGTTGTTTGTAAGATGTTATCGGTGAATTACTACAATAGAATTCCGTTTAAAGCGGGGATGGGGGAAGGGGCGTACGTGAAAGGTGTTGACCATTCAGTACCTCTAGTGAACAGATTCAAACCAAGTCGTTGCGTTCTCCGCTTCCAAAGGATCGTCTTACAGATTTGATTACATATTATTCAATCTGTAGATCACTTGTGTAAACATGAATAATTCTTACTGAAAGAGCATTTAATAAAGCGTTAGATAACCATACATTGTATTTGAATTGTGCAACAAAATCTAAATGTCTTTAAACTCCCTAGCCAAACAATGACAAACCTGACAATACGTCGGTAGGCGCGGCCGGCAGTGATCTGGGGTCGTGTTTCAGGTATGCAATAAGCTAATTTATAGGTCAGCGCACATAACGTTATACCAATCGATTATTTTTATCGAACTTATAATTAATTCACGCTACTTCCTAGACCACCATATCACTCAATTAAAATGTGAAGTTGATAAATTGATTTTAGATTTTGTAATTAAATTTGAAAAATTGATTTACTGATAAACATTATATCTGTGACAATCATGTTTAACAGAGAATAAACAAAATTTGAGAAAGGGCAGGCACTTACTGTTCAGAACGAAAAATTTGGGATGTCGTTGATAATTCGTGCTTTGTCCTAATATATATACATTTAAGATCCCACTAAATTTGCACTAATTAGTATTGACTGGTATTCATCGAGTTTCTGATATTATTGTCAGTTTGAAGTTAGATTTTTTAAAAAGAAATTTTCAGACTGGATTCCCAGGATAAGCGGCAGATACAACAACCACAGTGTCTAAGTGGCCGGCTCGATGTCATTGTCATCCCTTCGAAAACACCACCACCATCAACATTATTATCATTTTTATGTTATTTTTAGTATTATCATTATAATTGCCGCCCGTCCTTTTCGAAGAATAAATAGGGGGACATAGAAATAGGCTGCGTCTGTCCGTCCTTCCGTCCGTCACACTTAGTGTCCGGTCCATAACTCTGCCATACATGAAAGGATTTTGAAATAACTTGGCATAAATGTTCACCATAATGAGACAACGTGCCATGCGCATGACCCAGATCCCTAGCTCCAAGGTCGAGGTCACACTCAGAAGTCATAGGTTAACATGGTCAGTTTCTTGTCTGGCCCATAACTCTGCCATTTATCAAGGGATTTTAAAATTACTTGTCACAAATGTTCCCAATAATGAGTTAATTTATCACATGCAAGGCCAAGACCCCTAGCTCCAAGGTCAAGGTCACCTTTGGACATTTTTGTATTTTTTGTCTGGTCTGTAACTTTTTTTTATGCATTGTTGTATATTCAAATAACTTGGCATAAATATTCACCATAACAAGACATTGTCATGTGCAAAAGTCAAGGTCACAGGCACCCAAGTTAACTTTCCTTTCTTTTTTTTTTTGTTCGTGAAATTACTTCCCTTTTATAAGAAAAAGTACAATACATGTGTTTTTGTATTAGTTTTCCCACTAATTTAAAAATGAAATTATGTTAAAAATAAGATGATTGGTATAGCTATTAACAATTGTAGACTTGTAAAATGCAAACCCAGGCACAAGTTATATAACTTAATGGTATATATATATATATATATATATATATATATATATAAGTAAATGCAGCATTACTATGGTTGGAAAACATTAGGTTTATAATTATGAAGTGCAGCTCTGCTTTGACCAACAGTAGAATTAACTTTTTCTGGTGCTTAATTCAAAAACAAGTTTTTAGTACTACATAACTTGATAAGTGCCATGCATTTCATTTGTTTATTAATTACCTCCCTTTAATATGATAAAATGTTTCATTATATTTTTCCTTACCAATTTAAAAATAAAACCAAATTAAATCTTTAAAATATAGATATTAGCATTTGTAGATTTCCAGAAATTTTCAAGCTTCATTATGTCTCCATGAATGATACGCTATATACATTGTTAGTATGTTGCCCTATTATTTAGGAGATGCTGTATTGGCGGTTGGACGTTGTCTGCCCGAAATTGTCTCGTGGGTGCATTTAATATGCTGAAGCTTAATGCTGATAAAACGGAGGTAATGTTATTTACATCAAAGCATAACTCTAAGTACATTGATGACGTCTCGGTGAAGGCCAGTGACTCTGTGATTAAATCCACAAATTGTATTAGGAATTTTGGTATAGTATTTGACAACAGTATGGATATGGAACAACAAGTCAACTCTGTGTGCCGGGCTTGATATGCTCAACTACTCAGAATAGGTCACATCAGAAGGTATCTTACCAGTGATGCCATAAAGACCCTTGTCAACAGCCTGGTGACTTCACGGTTAGACTACTGTAATGCCTTGTAATGTGGTATTCCAAACAACATACTCAACAAGTTACAACATGTCCAGAACACGGCAGCTCGCGTTATCACAAAGACACCCCGTTGTAAGCATGTAACACCGGTTCTGAAGGAGCTCCGTTGGTTGCCAGTGAAATAATGGTGCAGTGCAATGTTCTGACCCACACCTTTAAGGCTTTACACAATCAGTCCCTGCCTATATATGATAGAAGTGTATAAACCGGTCAGAAACCTAAGATCACAAGACACACTCTCACTGGTTATGCCAAAAACTAAAACCGTGATGTATGGCAATCGCAGCTTCGTTCACTGCTCCCAAGATTTGGAACTCCCTTCCCGACAATATCAGGGAAGCTCACTCGCTGGCTGCTTTCAAAAGTCTGCTGAAATCCACTTCTTTGTACAACATTTCGTGTGACCAAGGTATTTCTTTTTCTTTTCATAACACAGCATAGAACAGTAATTTATCCTAGGGTCACTTAAATAATTTTAAATACACATGTACGTATGTGAAATGCATTTTTTTTGTGTTGAATGCTAATTTGTTTGTATGTTTGCAATTTATTCTGTAAAGAACTTTTGAACGTGTACTAGTGCACGAAAAGAGTGCTATATAAATGTGGTATAATATAATAATAATAATAATATTTTTGCTGTGCGCTCCGGTTGATAATCATTTCCTGACATGCGCAGAAGACCGCTCCAGGTCTGTAGCGAGAAACATCGCATTTTTTCCATTTTTCTTACAACGACTCGTTTCAGACCGTCAACCCATAGGAACTTAAGATGCATCTTGCAGTCGATAAAACAAATTCAGCTAAGACGATTATAAAATTGTTGTGACCTAAAATGGTCTATCTTCTAAATATAAATTTGTGTGGAGAACAGGGTTTAGGTTCTAAAACTAAGCTTGAGGACCAGCATTGACTTGTCGTCTCTGAGCAGAAATTGAAAATTGACCAATGAAGATGATACATTCTGAGAAAGGTCCATAAGACCTTGGCCTCTTGCTGACTTCTCATACTCAAGTGGAGATAGATGAGTACCTTTAAACTGAATGAATGTGGGCCTCGAAACGATTTTAAGAAATAAATACTTTTACAACCATGATATACTACTTAATTTAAGGATGATTAGCTAGTGTGGTAATAAATCATCAATTAAATTTCAGGATACTAATTTACTGAAAGGTCTTGTGAAGTGACCAAAGATTTTTTGAGTGGCAATTACACGGGTATTTTACTATACTTAGTTTTCGATTTAAATTTAATTGGGAATTTCATGCTACGATAAAAAGTATGATTTATGGTATGTGATTTATGGGTTAAAAAAACATTTTTTAAACAAATTGTTTAATTTTTGACAATTAGCAGTTTGGATGTAACCTGCAAGGTCTTCTTCAATAGTGAAAGATTAAAAAAAAAATAACAACGGCTTTAGAATGAAATTTTCAATATTTGACAAAAACGGTACCATATTGTATCCATGGCATTATAAAACAAAATGGCGGACCTTATTTTTTTTACCTGTACATATGTATTCAAATTGTATTCCCTTAAATGATCTATGTATTTTTCAGCTAGAACAAAAATATCATGCTCCACAACTAAACTACAGACACTGGTCAATTTGATAAGAAGGGGTTTTGCTAAATAAATAATTCAGCAGTGTGTAAATGACGGTATAAACACTAAAATGGCTGCCTGCGTGGTTAGTCATATTACAAATGTTTATGTATTCCTTCTCCTTTAAGTGGCTCGTGTACAGTCAAGTTTCCCTGGTATAAATAAATATGGATGGCACTGATTATTGTGTTACTCTTACTGGCACAATTTCTAATACAAGAAATTGATTAAGCAATGGCGTCAAGGTGAACGACACTTTCAGTAAGTCAATATGTGGAGCAATAATGGATTCTGTATTGGATTGGGAAAATTATATCTTCATCGATTTCGATGTAGGAAATCACGGAAAAATCGTATGATATAATTGCTTTGTCATCGTATCACATGTTAGCCATGGCGGTATTGGCATGTAACGGAGTTTTATGGCTCAAATGACGTCATTCCAAGTGCACGTTCTATTTTCGACCGCTAGGCTTTGCATGAGTGACGTTTTTATTGACTCTCTTCATGTATTTATGGAACAACAGATTATTTTCTGATAAAATAAAGTAAGAACGGACGCCGTGGTCCAGTGGTTATACACTGTTTGGCTACGAAACCAGGCGTCGTTTATTCGAGCCATCGCTCTCCCAACTAAAAATTGCTAACAATAGGGTAAGAGTCCCGTGCATGGGTGCTTTGTACTTTGCACGCTAAAGAACCGGGCGAGTTTTTGGAATTGCAGCGTCTTCTTCCTCTTGCACTATGCTCCCTCTATCACCATCAGTCGTCCACTCAAGTATAGGTTACCAATGGCGTACACATTTTTTTCTGATAGTTCTTCTTCAACCCTTCGGTGCTCGCACACGTCGGAAAGTCAACTGGCATCCACTTAACTAGGACTAAGGTCATAAGTGCATTGAGTTTTTCGTCGGTCAATGGGAGAGGCCCTCAGATGGATCATTTGTTTCGAATCGAAGACGGTCTGCAGTAGATGGCACGTTGAGAAGCCCCCACCCCCCGAGCCTTCAAAGTTTAATCCCTATGCTCACCATGGGGTTTTGGCGGGAACTGGTATCAATATCTGCAGACAGTGACCTACAACCTCCCTTGTCAAGACGACTTTGCCACCAATCATTGTCTCCGGGTAACTGTGTAAAATTAATAAACACATTTTGTTTATGAATTCACTTACCCTTTATGCTTTTTATACAAGCACTGTTACTTTTAAAATGAAAACTCGGGAAAACTCGGGAAAACTCGGGAAAACTCGTAGTTTTTTTTTAAATTTCCGAATTGTTCAACAGTTGAACGCATTTTTTAAAATTGTTTATAGACAGAAACATAGCAGTAAAAATAGAGATATTTAAAAAGGTACATGTAAATAAGTCTGCGTAAATAAGACAATTAAAAACAATCAGTTTTTCTTGCGAATATTTTTTAAGATTACGTATTTGCTTTACTGTTAACTGTTTACATATTGCAAATTATTTCAAAATGACAAAAGTACTGTATATAAAAAAAAAAAAACAAAAACAAAAAAAAAAAACATGCGTCCGTGCAAAATATTGTCTGATAAAATTACTATAACAATGTAACAATGTTTAAACAGCTAGACGCCTTGTGATTTTAATAGTATTTTGATTGTAAATTATCAGAATTAACACACACGAATATATTATTGCAAACTCTTGTTGTTTTGCGATTTGTTTTTTCGGGGAAAAAATAATTCAGTTAAATTGAAAACATGATTAATGGTCCCAGTTTACATCAATTTATAGATGACAACAATCCAAACTACAAGATTATCGATTTTTCAAAAGGAACTTATCAGCAGCCGTGTTGGATATGAATGGACACCATTTGATGAACAAAGTTAAAAACATAAGACCAAATTTTGTTTAACTCGTAAACACTAAATTTTGCATTTTCACTCTGGCGTTTATTCATTTAAAGTTTTATCTATCATATATTGAAACAAAACATTACATAAACACACACCCTATTAAAACAAACACTTCTTCATACGTACTGAATGTTTTGTACTCAAGCCCTACGTACTTGCTGAACTGAAGAACAGTTCTGATTATTTTTTCATTAAATTTATTTTTTATTTACAAATGTAGTTCTAAGTTTAATCGACTCATTACGCTCTTGAAATATGGCCTAATTGAGAAGATACTGACAGTGATAGGCACTTGATTATTTTATAGGAATGCACCGGTAAAACAACATTTGTTTTACAAAGAATATTAAATGTTGTAAATCACCAAGCCCTTACACTCAAAATGACATTTACAGTCATCCCGTAAAGGGATGGTATTTCAGGTTACTTTATTTTTTATAATAGCGAGAGATCATTACATGCACTAAACACATTTCTTGGTATATTTCTTAGCCGATAGTATTAAAAAATTTCTTAGGTGCAAGGAAAACATTTTAAATCAATTTTTGTCTAAAGGCTTAAACGGTCAAATGCTTTTTTCAAACTTTTATACTTTAATCCTGCCAAGACGCATTAAGAACCTCATTTCCACAGGTAGACGTTTTTGAAGCAGAAGTCGAAAAAAGAGAACTGAGACAGATGTCAAAGACAGAAAACTGTAGAAGGTGAAAGAAATCAAAGCTTACGAAGCTGAAGCATGAAAACTCCAAAGAAGTCCACAAAACTAGCAGAGCCAAACTAGAAGCTTCCGTAAAAGCGTATGGAGCAGGAATGTAAGAATGATAACTCCTAAAATGCCGACAAAAATAAAAAATTAATGCGGCAGCAGTGGAAATACGACTACCAGCTTTTTAAAGAGTTGACGAAAGAAAGGCCTGTGAAGCCAAAAGGGGAAAACTTAAATCCTATGAAGCAAAAGTGGAAACGAAAACTGAAAAAAGTAGACAGCGCTGAAGCTAAAGCGGAAATGGTAGTACAAATGAGTGAACTAGAAGCTAAAGCGCGGAAATGGTAGTACAAATGAGTGAACTAGAAGCTAAAGCGCGGAAATTGTAGTACAAATAAGAGAACTAGAAGCTAAAGCGCGGAAGTGGTAGTACAAATGAGTGAACTAGAAGCTAAAGCGCGGAAATGGTAGTACAAATAAGAGAACTAGAAGCTAAAACGCGGAAATGGTAGTGCAAATGAGTGAACTAGAAGCTAAAGCGCGGAAATGGTAGTACAAATAAGAGAACTAGAAGCTAAAGCGCGGAAATGGTCGTACAAATGAAAGCGGGAGTGTAAGAACTTCAGTTCTGAAAGCGTCCACAAAACTAAAAGATCTTTTGAGTATGAAAGTAAAAGCTTATGAAAAATCTGTAGAGGCGTTTACCACAAACTTCTTCACTAATACAACTCTAAATATCTAATAGACAGGGGGATTTTTTGAAGGATCGGTCCCTTTAATTTAAGTATGTGTAACGGATCGTCATCTTCATGCATAGCAACGTGCATGTCATGCTTAAAATCAACTGGTATACGTACATTAAGTAAACTTTACGGAAATGTGCATATAAAGGTATTAGCCTAGTGCCCTGTAACAACACGCGCACTCCGCAAACAGTTTAGACATAATAGAAGGAATCTGAGAATTTATCGATACATACAATAAATAAAATGACATGGTTTTGTTTCTGGCACTGACCGTTTTATGTGAAATCCTAGAAGATAAATAGCACGAGATCGATGCTCTTGAAATAACTGACCCTGATACAACAAACTCGTTAGGATTGCAGCTCGTTAGGATAAATTTCAAACAGAATACATGTGCTAGATAATGGCTGTAGATAATGTAACTGGGATGAATTTAGGACAAAATTCCTCGTGGTTCAATTTGACCAATTCAGATCCACCCCGCCCCAGAGCGGAGGTATAGTGGTCCAGTGGTAAACACTGTCTGACTTGGAAACAAGGGGTCGCGAGTTCGAGCCCTCGCTCCTGCAACTAAATATTACTACCATCTATTAAGAGTCTCATGTATTTGTGATTTACACCTGTCACGCAAAAGAGCCAGGAAAGCTTTTGGAATTGGGGCGTCTTCTATAAATAAGCTTAAACACCCCGCTACACTTAGTTTATTCCGGACATTTAAGTGTAAAAAAAAAAACATATAATACGTACCTTAAATTGTTAAACTTTTTCTATTCATGTTGATTTCTTTTAGTTGCTGCGAGATTAATTACAAATCACAGTATTCGATGTTTTAATTAGTTTTTTTCTTCGTCTGATAAAAAGCAAACTATTGTTTCTCTATTTTCTTTTAGAAATGGCTATAACTGTGACAGTTGTGAAATATTTCCACAACTTAAATATTCGTCAAACATAAAAAGCGTTTTTACGAGTTTTAATCATGTTAAATAATATCTTATTGAGGATATTTAGTGTACACCCGCACATGTCCGGGTCTAGGACCCGGATGCAGACCGAGTTTCATCTCAATTCTCCTATACACTTTATAGGGTAGCTGAATTACCTTTCATAGTTACAAGTCATCTCATTCTTCAATTAAGAAAAACGTATGTTTACTAAGTGAGAAGTATAAATCTAATATATATTTTTAATAAAGATTTAACCAAACTGATTATGTTGCATTTGATATGTTTATAACTAAACCAGTCGGCTGTCTATATTACACGTGTAACTCGATTATTTATTCTACTCTCCACACCCTATTATCAAACAATCTTACCATATAAACTGCGTATCTTATAAATAAGATTTTGTTACGAATATAAAAAAAAAACAACAACAACAAAACAGAAGGCTTACAATGTGTAAGAAATGTTATCTTATTATCAAGGCCTACACTCATTGAACACATTGGACACTTGTGATCCCCAACCGTTGTAATATTTAATAAAACACGCGTAAAAAGTCAAATAAAATTGAAATATTTTTACTTAATTTGGTTTACATTGTACTTAATTCGAAATTTAGTATGTTGTAATAAAACTGAATCCAGGAACTGGCAGACTGGGATGCTATGTTTGGAGCCGGTCGCATGTTGCCGGTATTTGTTTAATTTCTTGACAATATAACTGAGACATTTTCTTTCGAGCAATGTTTTGGTCCTGAAAAGGACCTTTTTGTAAGGGATCATCAAGCGTCTAAGATGTGGTCTAGAAACGGCGATGGAATGCCGAATCTACTTCTGCATCAGAGATGTCTTCATCGTCCTCGTCGTCGGAAAAGTCATTGTCCTCATCATCAAAGTCAACGGATATGAGAACAATTTCGCCAGTCGTCCTCCAGAGAATATCACTGAGTTCGTCTGCTGCAGCACGTGCAGTTTCATAAACCATATTTCGGATGCCCTCGGTGATGTCTATACGAATAGCCAGGCTCTGTAGAAGACTTGCCCTCTGAGTAGATTTGTAGCGAGTGATGAGGTCCCGAAGTTGTCTTTTCAGATGAAATATCTGCCTCTTGGAACGCTGAAGCAGACGAGATAAGTAGATTCTGCGTTGAGCGTCGGTGACTATCCTTATACCAAGCACAAAGTTGGCAAATACAGGGTCATGTGACATCATCTGGTAGAGTTGCAGGGTATTCATGGTGATAAGAAATAACGTCGTTTTTGTTTGAGAAGTTTTTTGCAAATGAACTTTTCAAAGACAGTGTCTTGAACAATATGGCAATTTTAAAATTGACTGTGCAATGGCTTAGGCGGAATATCCCGTGTATTGTCAATTAAGGACAAGCAGGTTGACAGCATGGCCCCAATGGCGACAGTCAATACCTGCCCTGGGTCCAATATACATTACAAGTGACACTAAAACAAATGTCAACAACTTTTATTTCACAATTCGGGTTTAAGGGAAAGCGGCAATTTTTATGTTTTAAATTATTATTTCAGATTATTACTTTTCACTTCAAATTATAAGATTTATGTTTAAGTGAACAATAATGCCGTTATTTTTCCCGTATTTTTTTCTTCAGATACACGAATAGCATGTACAATGTACACTTATTGATTGTTAAATTTGTGTAAGGCTTAATTTGATAGCTTATTAGAATCAATCATGTTTTAATGTATATTTATGCTGCTAACTATAATATCATTATTTTCCTTTATTGTCATCTTAAGGTACATGTATAATCTCATTCTCCTGTTAACAGTACCTTATCTACCTGTATTTATTTATTTTTTTTTTTTTACTTTTTTCAGTATAATAAATGATAACAACCATTATGTGGCCAACCATGTAAGTTGTAAAAGTGTTTAGCAATAACTATGTACACAATGTTGTATACGTTATTAATAAATATTCTGTTCTGTTTCTGATATTTAGTTTGAATGATAAAAACTTAAATTGTGCTATTTTTTCATCGGTTTCGCTGCTAGACAATTTTGGTTTGATATTAATTAATTAAGTTGACTATGAATGGGCGGCCATCTTTTTTTTTTCATTTAATGTTATTTTCGTGTTTTCATTGATACATGTATATTTAGTTGTACCATGTAGATATTTTCTGTGTTTGTAAAAATGTTCAAATCTTCAATATCGAAGGAAAAATAAAGATCTATCTATCTGCTAATTGGTGACACCTCGTTTCGACGTGTGGTATTGGGAGAACAAGAAGACGTTCACACCTATTGCTTACCTGTGTGACACGTAAAAGGTGTTAGGGTTAAAAAAAACCCTTTCCCCCTGAAGAAATGGTCGACTGGACACTATTCCAGAAATTCATTCGATTGCTTTATTCCAAACAATCAACAACTCTCAGAAATATTTATTTTCTAAAAAAAAATATGATCGTTACTCGGAGTCAGTCAGCGATTATTCGCAAAATCAATCACGCAGAGACCAAGTTACTAAAAGTTTGCGACCAACTTCATATTTTGACTTTGAAGCTCCAGGAACTTCGTCTGCGTCGGGATTTAGCCACCAGAGAGAACCAACGTCACTTTGTCTACAGCATAACTCTACGTATGTCAGTCATCGACGGCGTTGTGAATGTACTTTACGAGTATATAAGAGATATTGCCGACGAGATCCGCGAACTAAGATGGTTGGCTTATCAGCAAATTGTGATCGTCGTCGGAAGCGGCGATTCGGAGACAGACGATGAAATGATGGAGATAGCTGTTTAATTTTCCCGCCGGATGTTCCCTACTTAACAGAAACGGCCCTTTTCAGGGCCACGCACACTGTCTGAAAGACACCTCTCAGAATTGTCTACATTTAATAACAAAAAATTCATCTTTATTTTAAAGATATACACAGTAGGAAATTGCATGTACAAAAATTGCACCCAAACATTCCGTGCAATTGTTTATCCTATAATGCTGTTTAATTTTAGAGTGATCTAACGTCATTTCTTAATTATGCGCACTGCTCGGTATCATGTGACGGGATATGTATTCATACTCTACTTAAAAGTCTTAAAGGATGATATTTGGTCCAAAATTACTCGATGCCACTGTAATATAGACCGTCGTTCCCATAGTTTTATTGAATTTTATCTCTAATGACAAATTTTTATCGACCTTTTGAATCAAACACATCTATTATAGACGGTCAACCGTCATGATTTGCAATATTTTTGTATAGTTTAATATTTCTATATCATTTACGAAAAATCTATTGAAAAGCCATCAAAATAAGATTATCTTCGTATATACGTTATATTGTTTATACTGTAATGAGTGCGATCTAATTTCATAATAATTGATTATTTAAAGGCACATTTCATAAGGAAGCCATTGTTTTCATGGGGAGGACGTATTTTAAGTGCGACTTTTACGACATCTAGATTAGTTGCTTGCTATTATTTGACTCGGTTTGTGGCAATGTTTTAGAATAATTTTGTTTATTAATACAATTTGGCACTTTTAATCAGAAATATGTGCTTGTTTGCTTTTTTTTTCTTATTCAGCATTGTCACTCCACATCATACAGGCATTTACTATCAAAATAAAGTTCTTATTTAGCATTTTTCTCACTTTTTAAAAAAAGAATTCGTTGAAAAGCCAATGTGGTTTATATTAAAAAATAATTCAAAGGATTACGACTTAAAATATATTCCTACTCCATCCACAAAATGAAAAAAAAATGCCAACAAATAATGTGAACAATTTTAGGTCTAAAAAGTGCTATTGTTGTCGTATAACTCGGTAATGGGCTCAGAATTTTGTCCGAGGTATAATTTTAATCTGAATTTTTCAATGGTCTGTTTAAAAGTGTTTATGGTTGTTTAAAGGGAGTAGTGGTCTACGACCCAGGATGTCACATGGTGGGTTCGAGTTTTCTCATATAACATCAGTACAGCTTTTTTATGTATTGGGATCGAGAATCATAACCAAGGCAAAATAAATAAGTATATACTAAACTAAGGTTGTTTGATGGTTATTAACATTATTAAAATGACCCTCAAAGATATTATCGCCAGCACCACCATCATCAAGATATATTATCGTCGTCCTCATAATAAAAATAATAATAATCATCATCATCGTCGGCGTCGTCATCGTCGTCGTCATCATCATCATCATCTTCTTCTTCTTCATTGTTGTCATCATCATCATCATCATCATCATCATCAAGAAATATCATCATAAGCAGCAGTAGCAGCAGAATGTTCACTTCAAATCCTTTCTTTTAATTACAGGTAACATGCAAAACAGAACCGGAACATTGCCACACGATAAGTCGTCCACGAAATAGACAATTTCATAAGCCCCAATTTCATACTGAATCTTGCCAAGTAGTTATGGTAATTGCATTATTAAATCAATTAAAATTGCTGTCGTTGTTTCGACTTCCTACCTACCATTATGTTTAGATGAACCCAGATTCGAAAGTAGATCTGCACGCGACAATTTGATCCAAGTTTTGCAATTTTCTGCAGTGTCATTGTTATGATAGTAATTATTTTCGCTATTTTATCAAATGATTTGTATCGATATTAAACAGAGCAATTATCTTCCTTGGAGGTTATCTACACGACACCCTTAATTGAAAAATAACGTTTTAGTTTTTATAATGTAAATAAGCCTTTTTTACTAACCTGTTGCAGACAACCTAGTGAGTGAGCATGGTATGCCATTAAGAGTTATGTCTCTTGGAATCTTGATTCTATATCGCATTGAATGTTATATTAAAAATTGATTTTACTCTCTAAAATAAATTTGAAAATACATGTTGGAAAGGGAGTGTGTGAAAAAGGGCGTTTTACTTTAATTTCACGTCAAAGAAGTTGTGGTGGACCCGATGAGTTGAAATGTACATGTAGTTACAATGTACACATAGTAAGTGGGGTTGAAGGGGCAGGGGGTAGGGTGGGAGGTCGAATGTCTTTTAGATCAATAACGCCTCCAGCTATGTTTAGCAATGTAAAATACTGCCTTGAATGATCTTGGCTTGTCTATTGAACAGTCGACAATCAAGGGCAAGAACTCTTGTATGTATTAAAGGGGACGTAACAATACAGGACCTTGAGCTCATCTGAAGCAACTTAGCAGTCAAGAAACTTTAATATTCTTTCTTACCCTAGTTGCCTACAGATATAGGTAACTTATTTCTATCTACATCAAAAACGTTATAACCGATATTGAATTTCTGTAATTCTATTTAAATATAAATTAAAAATGAGGGGATTTTATAACGCGTCATTTGATATTCTGACAATTATTTCATTATTTCAAAATTGATATTAATTGAATTACGTACAGGGTATCATGTTCACTAGAATTAGAGGGCAAGAGTTTTGGTATGCTCGTAAAATTTGAATACTGAAATGGTAATTGTTTGTGGTTACGTGTTAATAATATATTTTAGTCATATAACAAAGTAATTTGTAACTATCAAGTAACAGCATTATAAATAGTTTTCAATTATGCAAGAGCCAAATGGCGCTTTGTTAGCGCACACGGAAAAAGAGACACGGAATTTATTTTGTTATCCGCAGCCTTACTGTCGCTTTTCTCGACAAATAGTATAAAGCGTGGGGTCTGGATATGTAGTCAAATATTTTCTAAACGCACTGTTTTTTGGTAAAAGATAGCAAACTTGTATATTCGTGTTTTCATTTATGTTAACGGTATACCTCGGAGTAGTGAATTATTCCACTTATAGGCAGATATTTTCTGTTAAACTACAGTTTCTAAATAAATTAGCTGCCACTATACAGCAACCAATTTTCAGGTGCTCTACATTAATCTAATGTGTCTACGTTTCGGCAGACTTAATCAGCAGTATATTTAGTTCTGTGGAGTGTGGTCTTTAGTTTCCAGAGCAGATGATGGAACGAAACCAGGGGGCGTGAGTTCGACTACCAAACGAAACAAAGATAACTAACATTGGGTCCCGTGTATGGGTGCTTTACACCTGGCACGCTAAAGAACCAGGGAAGCTTCTGGAATTGGGACGTCTTCTGTTTCTTGCACTATCCTCCCACTTACATTTCTAACAGTCTTTTTTTAAATTTCACTCGATATAGACTTATGACAGATTTAGTTATGACTGTATAATTAAACATATGTAAGCCTACTAATCAGGATTCGTAGGAAATCGACCAGTTCCAATACTATAGACGTTATCCAACAGAAACGAAAAATGACTACATTTTTTAATACAAATTTTTCAACTTTTTTTTGTTAAGTGAACACTTTATTGCGTAAGTTTCAGTATTGTTTACATTGTAGGCAGTTTTTTACTGAGAGGACCTGCACTAAATTCAACTTCTGGAAGGTTAGGCCTTTTGCGGTCATAACTTTTAACTTTTGTCCCTTTTGTACTTAATATCAATTTACTTATTTTTGGAAACCCGAACGTAACCGTATGGAATTTACCGCCAAATTACACCAGTGTTATGGTCAGGGGGAGACAGACCGAAAGAAACATTCAAATATTGTTGTTGCGTTTTAAACTGACAAATAAAATAAGATAAATATGTATTAAAACGATTAACTTCTTTAAAAATGTTTAAATCCAAGACTATTTCCATCGTGCCATTTCTTTGTTTGGAGGAGGGAAACTAGGCACAATTAAATCAAAATATTGTTGTTCTCATGGTGTAACATTGTTACAATATTTATTTTCTTAATACAGGGTGACGGCGGAATAAGAGAACCGCTTCGTTTGCGTTCAACTTCTCATGTACATCAAATGCCAATATTTTTTTTATATATATAGAAACATGCTACCTTATTGCTGACGTTTGCTGTAGTTTATATACGAAGTCATTTTTACAGTAAATTGCGAAGAAGTCCAAAAGATTATTCGAATCACTTTCGAAACGGCAGCTTTCCGGTCATAGTAGGGAATATCTCAAAAAGTTTTATTTAGTTTTTACACATTTATTTTAGCTCGACTGTGACGAAAGCTGCAAGCTCTCGAGCCAGTACTCGTGTCAATTAGTAAGTGGGGCTCGAAACCACGACCTCCGGGTTGAGCAGCCGACGCCTCACACACGTTTTATCTGAGTCGCTTCGTTAAAGAAGAGGGGTCAGCTAAAAAGACATGCCCCAAGGTTTCTGTGGTGTTTTTTAAATTAAAGTAACAGTTTTATTAAAACATAAACAAGAGTGCCAGAATGTCACAATATACGCCCGTCATAGCAAATTTCTTTACACTAGCACAAAGGTAAATTGATACCTTAAAATACATCTGAAATTTGAAAGTAACATCTATATTGTACCACAGAAAAGTGGTCTTGGTTTTTCCCTATGATTATAAAAAAGTTACAATATAAGTTATTTATAGTAACAACTAAGGGAAGTTAATCTTAAAAATTTTAAACAAAAATTCCAAGTCCACACAAAAATCCTAACCAGGTAGAGATAGGTCAAAATACACTTCAATATTGGATGTAACATGCATGTTGTACTACAGAAAAGTGGTCTCGATTTTGCCCTATGACTAGTAATGAAAAAGTTACAATATAAGCTATTTGTAGTAACAACAATGGGAAGTAATTCTAAAGAAGGGACCTGCGCATGACACTCCGTCTCATGATGGTGTACAATTGTGCCAATTTACATCAAAATCCTTCCATGCATGAAGAAGAAATGCTCCGGACAAAGTCGTTCTTGCATCTGACCTTTGGCCTCTAAGTGTGACCTTGATCTTAGAACTAGGGACCTGGGTTCTTGTGCCTGACACTCCGTCTCATGGTGGTGAACATTTGTGCCAAGTTATATCAAAATCCCTCCATGCATGAAGAAATGCTCCGGACAAAGTTTTCATTCTTGTAACCTTTGACTTCTAATTGTGACCTTGACCTTAGACCTAGGGACCTGGTTCTTGCGCATGACACTCCGTCTCATGATGGTGAACAATTGTATCAAGTTACATCAAAATCCCTCCATGCATGAAAAAGATATGCTACGGACAAAGTCATTCTTGAATTTGACCTTTGACCTCAAAGTGTGACCTTGACCTTAGACCTAGGGACCTGGTTCTTGCGCATGACACTCCGTCTCATGATGGTGAACAACTGTGCCAAGTTTCATCAAAATCCCTCCATGCATGAAGAAGATATGTTTCGGACAAAGTCTGCGGACGCCGCCAGCCCGCCAGGGGCGTTCCCATAATACGTCCCGTTTTTCAAACGGGCGTATAAAAAGTGATTCAGGCCTAGTCGGTATTTCTATACGAAAAAAACTTGCGTAGTTTGTATTTTACACTTATAAATGACATGACATTAACATAGAACGCTATTTATTGCGTTAGTAACGTGGTATAATTTGATGTAAAGTAGATGGAATTTAACCGCTATGTTTTTTTATATTGTGATGTTCATATGTAAGACATGTCTAAAATTAACTTATGAAGTACACGTAACCATTTTGACTTTACTGACAGACAGACGTAATGTGACAGTTATGAACATATGGCAACTGTAAGGCTGATAATAAATAACAAACTAAAGTTATTAATTTCATTGTTGTAAAGCATAAATCATAATTTATAATCATTTAAAATCATAAGTAATACAATTTATTATGAAAATATAAAAATCAGGATGCATACAAATTACTATTCAGGTACATGCATTCACACTGAACAATGTTCCTTTCAATTAAACAATGGTAAATATACTTACAAAGCCTTTATAGTGAAACGTGTATGGTAACATATATTTCGAACATTTTGAAAACATCTTTTTTTGTACGTGTTCACTCTAGTACCAGCGGTAAAATATAGATACACGTATGGTTTGAATGTTGCCAGTATGGTTTGAATGTTGCCATAAATAAAATATTTCTCAAAACCTTTGACTACTTATATACTGTGTATGTCTGTGTCTTTTCATCACTGTAATCGCCTGACTGTGGATTGAATTCAAAAGCATTAGCATACGTTTATTTTAATGAATTTCGCATTCTGTCATTTCAACTGGGTTCTTGCCTTGAACACAGCTATATACGTCTAAGATTTCCAAAAGAAAACACAAGGGATAATGAAGAATAAACCATATGACACAATGTAGATCAAACGAAATTTCATATTCGTCTGCAGACACGCACATCTTTGGTAAAAGTTAAATACATTACATTCACACGTCTTACAAATATTGTAGAAAGTCACACAGACGCGCACTAAAATGCAGATTCCCCTGAGAAAGGTTAGTTATATGAATATGGCATAAATTTTGAACAGGATGGGTAACCTGATTTCATCTCTATGGCAAATTATCATCACATGTAGTGTTATCCATTCGGTAACACAAAAAAAATCCTGACTTTTTGTCAAAGGTCTAGGTATTCTAATGGCTCCTCTTCGACAAAACTGTTGTCTGACAACGGCGGCGTTTTGCTCGGAGGTGGAGCAGAAGGACGCTCTGGAATAATGTCACGTGACAGCGGCGGAAGTTGTTTCGAAATTATTCTTTGGTTACCCGTGTTTCCTTTTCTGTGTATTTTGCCGTGTCTGATGAAACTGTTTTGGCGAGGAACTTTTAGATTATTATTATACATGTCTGCATGACCCTGAGGAAGGGACCTTGATAATATTTGATGGTCGTTTGAAGTTTTTGTAACACCACGTGGGCACGTGAGCATATTGATTAAAACTGGGTCAAGTTTTGGCGCGGATTTTTTCTGAGTTGAATACAGAATTTCATTATCTAGCATATCTTCATCACTATCGGCAGAGTCTGTCGCGCGATCAAGAAATCCTGAATCGCACGTGTTACTTTTGATACAGTTCTGTCCAATGCTTGGTAGTGGCGCCTTTTTCTGCAGGCGCATTGAAGTTGGAAGACGTTCGAACTGGATATCTCGGACAAACCGAATAATTTCATCAGTGTTTTTATCGTTGCATCGTTGGCGTAAAGATTCTGTCCGGGTCACCTGCCGTTTTAGATTCGGCGAGTCTGCACGTGGCGGCCTCATAGCGGTATTAATACGCACGGGTTTTAATGGATTTACACTCGAAGCATCTGAAAAGAGAATAAACAAAAATATATGTCTATAATTATTCTAGTTATAGTAAACTTTTGTTTAGGAAGGTTTTGAAAATCTATATTGTGATAAAACAAAATTGTGTCAATACTCCAGTTTTGTTTACTCAATGAAGATTCACTGACAAATGTTCTTCTTTTACAAATATTTACAATACGTTTAACATTATACGACCTCCATTTGTCTTACTTTTGCAAACAAAGAAGAAAATTTAAGAATGTTTGTACATAGTTTCAATACACCTAAATATCATTTCTTCGCCTTGATATTTTTGATAAAGGCGAATATACTAACCAGATATTTGTAACCAAACTATTTTGCTTTATAACCTTCTAAACGTCTTCAAAAATAGGAAGATCTGGTCATTCGTGATAAAATACGAAATTCAAAACAAAGAATTTTTATTTTGCTACAAGTTTTAGTATCCCTTTATTTTATTCCACAAACACAAGTCTACATCATTTCTTGATAAACTGATTGTAATAATAATTCTCCTTTATTTATATTTGACAAGATTCGACGAACAAAGCTGTTTATCCCATGAAGCTATTGCACTTTCTAATTTCGCGCTGAACTGTCTAGTTCATCGATCCTATACACTTGTCCGATCAAGTACCGCCAGTTCATTCTTGACTCGGCTGTTTGTTGAGGAAATAAATATTAATTTTTACACTAAAATGACTCGTACAAACATTTATGTAGCTTATTTTCACAACTAGTAGTTTAGAAGTTTAATGATCAAGGTATTCCCAGGCACTTGCATAAATATCAAAGCGATTTGAAGCCAAATTAGGCACACATTTCTATCTCATTAAGTTTTGTAATAAAACGTATTTAGGGTGTATGCTTTCACTTAATACGCCTTAATTGGCAAAAATTTCAAATTGATATGCTTTACTTTGATGGCATTTCTCTTTTATACCAAAACTTCAAGGTCTTGATTTTTTTTTACAAAATGTGACTGCTGAAGTAAAATTGTTAAACACTATATATAGAAATGTTTTTATTTTTTTTTTAATTTTAGGGACTCAAATGGATCATCTTAACAGTGTGACACTGACTGTGAAAACGCTGTATTATATTAAACTAGCGTATGCGAGATTTGAGATTTAAATATTGTCTAGTGTATTGAATAACTTGTCTGTCAGAACCCTTCGGACCGAAGGCAAATAGTTTTGACTGTTTACCGGCAAGTCATTCAATAAGTGTTTTATTAACCATTAAAACATTTTTTTGTAAGATTTGACTTTAGCCTGGCAAAATTTAGTGTATAACTATACACTGGTCAATAGCACAAACTACGAACTGGCGACTAATAGAACAGGTCATGTAATAATTTTGAATATTGACCAGCATGCAAGCCACTTAAATATGTGTGCATGTATACTATAAAAGCTCTTCTGTCGGCTAACAGTCCCTTTGACGACCTCAACACTAAGATTCTGTTAGACACCGAAAGAAAACGAAAAACACATTTTCTAAAAAAAAAAAAATAATTTCAGAAATTGTTCCGTGTATACTGAAGTATCAACATGTTATGTCACGGCTTGCAATGATTGTTCTTCTTATAAAAGTTGCGTAACTGAATTGTGGACATTGACCATTGCGCTGCCCCAGTCAAATGACAACTACAAATGAAGGCGGACAGTTTGCGATTTAATAAAGCAACGACACAGGTATTGAGTAGACGCTGTGACATTCACATTTTAGATGATTATATAACAAAAAAAGAAAAAAATCTGAGTTTAATGGTTATTATAACGGTATAAAAGACAAATTCAGTAGTCCTCAATACGGAAATAATTTCCATATCGGACTAATTGCAGAATTGACCGTTTTGAAAATAGCAGCGTTGCTTGGATACATGCTGCAATATTACTGCATTTATGCTCGAGATTCACTGCAACAGATATCAAGATCAAAGGAGATATGCACACATCTGACGCAAATTCGACCCCACAGGTTGGGTATTTCTAGTAAAACTATTAACTGGAAATACAATTAAACTAATGTCAGTGCAAATAGATTGTCACAAATGTCGTGAAAACCGTGTCGTATAACCAGAACCATAGTATTCAAGTTAGATAAGGTCGCAATGTTTCTTATAAAAATGCAGCCAAATAAATCATAGTTTCAATAAAAATTAATTCATTGTTCTCCTCATCTATAAAGCGTTGGTGCAAAGGGCACTATTTCGGTTTCTTCTATTGCACGTAGACACTAAACTCATTTTCCTTTGTTTTGTATGCAATGCCAAGACAGTCAGGACGAATATCGAAATGTAACATAAAAATTCCACTTTTTTGAAAATTATGCAAGGGAAACCCGTGCAAATGTAGAATAAAATGCAACTTCGAGGATATTTTATGGCAGTTAATAATCGATCAACGGTTTATAGTTAGATGCGAAGCATGCATCAGCACACGGTACTTTATCAAAATGTTGTAGTAAATCCTTCTTAACGTCAAAAAATATCTGCTGAGAGAATGAGCGATTGCATGTGTTGTTTTTTCCATTCATGGTGTTTCCAATCATGGGCTTAAATTGATTCATGAAACGGCTCTAGTTGGCATTGCAGTTAATACTTTTTGATATCAACAACACACGTCGGTGTCACTAAAACAACAGCAAAAATAAACAAACAGATAAAAATAAGTGAAAAAAATCTCGGGTTGAAAGTTCATGGCGGCGTGAGGCTATTGAAGTAAAACGCAAAAATGCAATGCACTTTTAGACTTAAGTCGAATGAATAAATAATACCTTAGGTTAAAGTTCACGGTGAAAGATAAAGCCTTCCTCAAAGAAGGGAAAGGTGAAAAGGTTAATTGTCGTTTTAAACAAAACAAAAATGTACAATTTTGTAGTTATAGCATTGTCATCGTACAAAAGAAGCATAGATAAGACAATTATAACACGAAGGGACACTAACCTTCAAGGCTAAAAATATTTAGTAATGTAAAATATTTTTTCTTCAATGCTTCCCTTTCATTATTTTGATAACACTAATAAACTCTCCACGCGATCTAAATATTGTCATATTTCGTATATATGTATATATATATATAAACTGTACTCAGACCATTTTAAATATATCTAATATGTGATTTTTTTTAAAATAGGTCATTGGAAGTATTGGTCTTTTTTCGTTTTTAAGGCATTCTTCATATTCTTAGATAAAAAAGAAACTCCATATGAAAACTCTATCAAATGAAGCTTCTTTTTGTGTGTTGTTTGTTGTTGTTTCTTGCATATCCATTGGTGAAAATAATAAGATTTTGATTTTTTTCTCGAGGAGAGGGTCGGGACAAGGAATTCGGTTAGTAAGATTTTCACTTGGATACTGAAATATAGAGTTTTTTTAATCGATCAATACACCTATTTTATGCAAATAAGGAACACCAGACTTCAAACAAGAGATTGACATAAAAGTTTAGTTTCATCTTCCATTAACTCAAACTGATTTAAGCAACAGTAGCAAAGCCATGCCACACACTGTGACTGGTAACCAAGACGCTGGAATTTCAATCATCATATAAAGTAGGGCTCTATATCATTTTCAAGTGAAATATTTGAATTAATTACAGATCCTTGACTTGTGTATTTGACATTTGCAATAAAAGCTTTATGAAACACTGATTTGCACTTCCAGACAATTTAATGTTGGAATTTTCATTGATGAAACACTTGAAATATTTTATACCCTACCAATTTTTAAGAGAGTATTCCACGTTAGCAAAATTTTCATTTCAGTGAGGTTGTCACACTTCAATTTTATTGATTACAGCTTAAGTAAAAAATTGCAATAACAGCTATTCTGTCACTGAAAGTGGCATCTAAACGATTAATGCACGTAAATCACGAATTTCGTTTTACTAATTCAAAAAGCAGAGCTAAATTCTAAAACACCTAAAAGAAATAAAATGTCTGATGGTCCCTGGGCCTCCTTTAATAGAACAAATTTAGAACTTAGTGTTTCACAAAAAAGTTAAGTGTATTCGTTTCATCTGCTCATCTATTCCTAGAGCATGCGCAGAAAAATGTGATAATTGTGTTAAAACGTTGATAAAATGACATCTTTTAGAATGATGTTACTAATGTCTATGAAAGAAAACTCACTTTCGAACTTTCGTGAAACAGGCCCCGGCTGATTTAAACAAACGATAACGTAAACGTACAAGAAAAACAGTCTGTCAAACGTTTACTGACGTTGTTTTGCATGATGATACCATGATCAGTCATTTACCCTGCTAAATTTCTAAAATGGACTAGTCTGTCATTCAGCTTGGACAGTACCATTCATTATTCAAAGGGATGTTTACTAAAAATTTGCTGACTAAATAGCGAACAGTGCTGACCATGATCAGTCTGCACATCCGTGCAGGCTGATCTTGATCTGCGCTGGTCACAAAGGCAAAACACTTGAAAATTGAAAAAAAAACAAAAACAAAAAAACACTAATATACGGAAATATCGTTTACGGTTATATGGGGTTCAAATTCGAACCGTTGAGAAATTATGAATAAATTGGTACTTTCAACGAAAAAAAGTCGAAGAAAAAGAGGTTTGGAAAACAATAAAGTGTTCATCTATTGTTTGTATAAGAATGTAATACTTGTATGCTGTCATTTATATGACATATCTTGCCAAACAACGATTTTTAGATGAATCACTGAATAAATACATTTTTAGAGTTTATTATACATGTAGTTTAATATGACGAGACGCATACATAGATATAAGCAATGTTTCAAGATGACACATTTTATACTCATTTTTCGTGTCTATTGTCTATCTTTTAAAGTACACATAATATACATGTCCATTTTGTCAATTGACCGACTTCTGATACATCAAATAATCAAACATTTACGACAATAGGGTATGCAAATATTTTAGTTTGAAATAATTTCATTATCTTAATATTGGTGGCAACTCAATTACTGATAGTTGCTCTGAAATAAATGGGCCAAGTTTTGTTGACAGAAACATCGATTTTTGCTGTCAACATAGTAAACAATACGTTCTCGACTTTCTTTGCAAACAAAATTCGTTTACTTAAACTAAAGCACCATTTCCGGCGGTCAGTACATTTTGCAAGGCCGCGTATACTTGAATTCTTACTGCACTGACAGTATGCTAATGACATTGCAGAACCCATTATTCATTGTTACCAGTTTGAAATTATCATACTAAAAAACCAAAAACATCGCTGCTATATATCACAGTTCAGCATGCATGGCTCTGCATTGCATGAAACCTATCGAAATAGTGGGCAAAATTACAGCTCCGCATCGCAATTTTGTCATGTTGTGGATACGAACAAAATCTCCACATAGAAGCCATACCACTGCTCTGTTAAACGAAACCAGAAAAGCCTCCTCTTTCTCCTTTATCTTTTTTTAAAATATAACCTAATTTCAATTCATTCCGTTTTAATTAAAAATTATCACCATTCTTATTTTTCGATTTATGTCAAAATAGACTTTTGAATTATAAAGAAAGTACAGAAAGTTTATTTCACAAATCCACATTGACGGTGGGGTTGAGGATGGGACAATGGGCGGGAAGGGGTGGGGGAGGGGTTGCGGGCGTACGGAATGGCAGGGGAAGGGCTTTTTATCCGAGAAGATTTTGTGCTTCATTTCATCATATGGTGTCATATTACCGTGTCGAACTGTTGTAATGTAGTGCCAAAACGTAATAGTAAATATACTTTAGTAATGATAGTGTCATGTTGAATTATCGCAATGACATGTCGAATGATCGCATTGTCTTGTCGAGTTGTCGTTATTTCGTGCGCCGTACTTTACTAAGACACCAAGACATGCGACGTCTTCAACAAGATTGCTAACGTATTGTTATATTTCATCAGTTCTTGACAATTAGTCTCTTTCAGGGTAAAAAATTCAACATTAAAGACGAGAATATGATATAAGAAGTAAATCATCGCAATCACTTGAGTGTCCTAGCTCTCAGACGGATCAATGAAATCTAAACTTTTTTTAGATAGAATCTCTGTGATAATTTCATAATCTGATTTGATTTAAATGAGGAAAAAGCCGAGAAATGTTGTAATAATTTAAATGACAAAATAAGGAAAAGACTCGTACCTGGCACTTCTGAAAGTTTAGTCATGTTTCCAAAACACTTTTTTCTTTGATTTTTCAGTCACTTGTATTTGTTTCAGAATTTTGTCTGCAATGACCACAGTTAAATAGCTATCCACTTTATTATCACGTGCCATAGAGGTCATTAAGTATTTTCATTACTAATAATAGCTCCTGGAGGCGTTGACACCTCAGAACTTGTTACTTATTAATATTTCATGCGCAGACGACACCTCGACCCGCATTGAAGCTAAACAATCGTAACAGCCTCAATATGAATACGCACCTTCACCACTTTTGTTCTCAATCCACGTATTGCACCAGCTTCTCAGACGATCATACAGAGATTTTATCACCTTAACATGCTTCGCGTTTGTGGCTACCATTTTTCTTCTAGTGAAGCCGCGATAGTTTATTAATAATTGATAATAAACTGATTACACACAAAACAAGCACTGAAAATGTCACACATGACGTAGATAGGGTGACAATGATGGCGGGTGCACTCTAAGGTACTAGTACACTGTACTGTACTGTAGCAGTTGGTCGTTTCCAGCTTTAGATACGAACTGGCCGAGAGTCAAAATCTTAAAATAAAGGTACGTCTCACAAACAGAAGCCTTGTTTTCCTAAACATTTAAAGAGATTTTGTGGCATAGTGCTCTAAAATGGACATTCTAAAAACTTCACGCCATGCCACGCCACCCAGTTTCATAAGTGGTCTACAATATGCAACACTTGAAAAAAAAAAACCCCTCTAAAATAAGTAAGAAAAGTACAATAGATATATAATAATGTTTTTTTTTCAGAACATTTACTCTCAGATATCCTAAAATGGGAAAGCAATGTCTACAATTATCAGTGACGCTTTCTTCTTCATAACAAGTCAATAATTCGTCAAAATTATTACAATGGATTCCATGCTTAATCTAAAGACGTCCTATGAAAGCATTTTCTTTTTTTCTGGTGCAGAACGGATGTAGAATAAATTTACGGTTTTCATATTATGTTAAAAGGCAATCTGACTAAAGTACATCTCCTATACTACGCTACGCATAGGATCTGAAAACGACCTATTCATTGCCTCGTTCTGACGGCTCTTTCACTAGCCAATCAGAGCCTAGCTTACAACATCTTGCAAATCTACATGTAGCATTGACTTTTGATATTTACAATTCTTATGTCGTAATGTATCAGATAGCCGGTTAGCTCAGTAGGTAGGCCACTTGCTTTGTAAGCGAGGGGTCCCGAGTTCGAGTCCTGGAATAACCGCATATTTTTCTTATCCTTTGACAATCGAACAAGTCGTCTGATTGGATAACATAAAAATAGCAATAATGGAAATCCAAAATATACAGGAGACGAATGTGAATAGGTCGTTCTCAGATCTTCGTTTAGAAGATCAAGTACTTTAGTCAGATTGGTTAAAAGGCATTGTTTCGGTAACTACCCGTCTTCTCTGAGACATGTAAAAACAAACGCAACGTGTAAAATTGTACGCGACGTGAGAAGAGGCTTGTTACATATAATGAGTCAACACGCCAAGAAACCTGAAACTACATTTAAAAGCCGTATGACATACGCAAATTACCGACCACCATCAAGTTTTCGTGTTACTTATCGCTTATCGTTAAACATTCCTAAGTCGATATCTATAAGACTCATAATGCAAGAAAAATATGACTGTTGAAAAGTAAGCGATATGAAGTTGGCAGTTACAGTAGCAAACCATGAAACTGGCAGCAGCAGTAGCAAACCATAAAAGTGGCGGCAGCAGTAGCAAACCATGAAACTGCAGCAGCAGAAGCAAACCATAAAAGTGACAGCAGCAGTAGCAAACCATGAAACTGCAGCAGCAGAAGCAAACCATAAAAGTGGCAGCAGCAGTAGCAAACCATGAAACTACAGCAGCAGAAGCAAACCATAAAAGTGGCAGCAGCAGTAGCAAACCATAAAAGTGGCGGCAGCAGTAGCAAACTATAAAAGTGGCAGCAGCAGTAGCAAACCATGAAACTGGAAGCAGCAGTAGCAATCCATGAAACTGCAGCAGCAGAAGCAAACCATAAAAGTGGCAGCAGCAGTAGCAAACCAGGAAACTGGAAGCAGCAGTAGCAAACCAGGAAACTGCAGCAGCAGTAGCAAACAATGGAACTGGCAGCTGCAGTAACAAACAATGAAACTGGCTGCAGCAGTATCAATCTGTGAAACTGGCAGTTGCAGTAGCTAACCATGAAATTGACAGCTGCGGTAACAAACAATAGCAAATCATGAACCTGGCAATAGCAGAAGCAGCAATAGCAGACCGTGAAACTGGTAGTTGTAGTACCAAACTGTGAAACTGGCAGCAACAGGAACAAACCATGAACCTGGCAGCTGCAGTAGCAAATCGCGAAACTGGCAGCTGCAGTAGAAACCATGAAACTGGCAGCAGCAGGAGCAAACCATGAAACTGGCTGCAGTTGTAGCAAACCACGAAATTGTCAGCTGCAGTAGCAAACCATGAACCTGGCAGCAGCAGGAGCAAACCATGAAACTGGCTGCAGTTGTAGCAAACCACGAAATTGTCAGCTGCAGTAGCAAACCATGAACCTGGCAGCTGCAGTAGCAAATCCCGAAACTGGCAGCTGCAGTAGCAAACCATGAAACTGGCAGCAGCAGCAGCAAACCATGAAACTGGCTGCATCAGTAGCAAACCATGAAACTGGCAGCTGCAGTAGCAAATCACGAAACTGATTGCAGCAGTAGCAAACCATGAAACTGGCAGCTGCAGTAGCTAACCATGAACCTGGCAACTGCAGCAGCAAATCGCAAAACTGGCAGCAGCAATAGCAAACCGTGAAACAAGCAGTAGCAGTAGCAATCTGCGAAAGTGGCAGTAGCAGTAGTAAACCGTAAAACTGGCAGCAGCAGTAACAAACCATGAAACTGGCAGCTGCAGTAGCAAATCACGAAACTGATTGCAGCAGTAGCAAACCATGAAACTGGTAACTGCAGTAGCAAACTATGAACCTGGCAGCTGCAGTAGCAAATGACAAAACTGGCAGCAGCAATAGCAAACCGTGAAACAAGCAGTAGCTGTAGCAATCTGCGAAAGTGGCAGTAGTAGTAGTAAACCGTAAAACTGGCAGCAGCAGTAACAAACCGTGAAACTGCAGCAGCAGTGGCAAATCACGAAACTGACAGCAGCAATAGTGAATCGTGAAACTGGCAGCAGCAGTAACAAACCATGAAACCGGCAGCACTAGTAGCAGGAAATCACGCAACTGGCGGCAGCAATAGCATACCGTGAAACTGGCAGCAGAAGTAACAAACCGTGAAACCAGCAGCAGTAGTAAAATATGTGAAACTGGCAGCAGCAGCCGCAGCAAACCGTGAACAGCCTACTTCTGCTAACTTCCTATACAGCGAAACATAATCATCTACAACAGAAAGCTGTTATCGGTTTGAAAATTTTCGATTACGACATAATTTTGCCGTTTTGTCTGCTTGTGTACAGATAGGGTACGTCAATACCGGGTACGTCAATACCGGATATAATATCCAGAATAAAATAGTTCTGTTTTATCAGGGTATAACTATCAATTAATAATTAGATGTTATTGCTCCTATAACCCATTTGTACTTGGCCTAATGGTTGTTTTTCTAAGATGAATTGCCATTTTTATGGTGCATCATTTTCTGTCTTGTAACTGGGGCATATAGTGACACGATTACAGAGAAAACGTCTTGTGCATGTATATAACATGTTCAGGTTTTCGCAGAATATCACAATACCACGGAAAGAAGGTGCTGTGTTTAATATGAAAATTTAATATCAACTAAAACATTTTTATCATACTACTAAAGAAAGGTCATTTTATTAAGAAATGCACCTCTTACAAAACTCGGAAAGGACTCTACAGGAAGGGTTCTCACTTACGTATAGTTCTAAGTTGTTAATATATTGCTGTAGTCTTAAAACTGCAAAAACGTGTTTTCATGTATTTACCCTAACGCCCGAGCCCTAAAATTGAAAAATAGTTGTAATACCACTACCTTCTTCTGCTTATACCATTTATGGTTACGTTATGTGAAAGGAGTATCTGTTTGTTCGTCCGCCAGTCCGTCTTTATCAGCGTTATGAATTTCAAGATATTTCTTTATATCTCATTCCAGTTAAATTATTGATGTTTTTCCAATATTATATACAACGCATTAACAAAACATCAAATGGAGAGAAAATTAATGATGCCACAAATGTTTGTATTCAATGAGTAGCGCTCAGTTGAAAGCTCTTGAATTTGTGCAAACTCTTCTGACAGCACCCCTAACAATACATCTAATTAAGATGTACAAAGGTACAACTTGTCGCCGTTTATGTTCATTCTCTAAAAATGGAAATTATTAACTGAATCACGAAATGCAATTACTGCAAATCTGTTACTGCTTAATTATTTATTCATATTCTTTCTTCCGTCCCCATGCCACTGTGGGTGGAACTTTTGTTTCAACAATAAAGCGCATTCATCCAACATTTGTTGACATAAGATTTTAATGAATATAATATTTATTTAATAAAATCGACAACAAACTCGTATTTTGTTTAACTCCATATTTTTATCAAAAAGCAAAGTGGGGACCTTCCGTATCATTTGTTTAAGTTAAAGCCATTACTGAAATTAATGATTTCATTACGAAACAACAAAACATTATTGAAAAGTCGATGTGACCCTTTCCGCCGTGATTTTTTAATTAAACACTCAAATCACGCGATTACGCCTCTGCAGTACCAAGTTAATTAATTTCTTTGTCTTTTTCAGGATAAAGTTCTGAAGTTTGGAAACCAGTCTCAGACTGGAGTCTCCCCTTCGTTAAATTCGAATATGCGCTTAGAAAACTGATGGTAGATCTATGATGGTAGATCTATATCTTAGCAACTAGACACTACTTCTTTGGAGATTGAAGTCTTGAATTTAACTAAAACCTATGATATAATAATGAGTTAACTTACAGTTAGTGATGATATTATCAAAATATCATAGAATTAATTTAGTCCTGCCGATATAAGTCCGTGTTCAATAAATAATTTATCAAAAAAGGGAAAATGTTTTCATCGATTTCAACTCTTTCTGTCGCTGATTACGATAAAATCTAAATATGCATTTAGAAAACGAAATCGTTGAACAAACAAAACCTTGTTCCAAAAATCCAGTAACCCTTAGATAAATCTCAAAGAAGAACGAAGGGATATCAGGGCTTCGATCGTTATAATATTGAAATACAATTTGATATTGTAAGGCCATGTCTTATCTTTCATTTTTGTATCAACTTTTAATTCGGACGCTTGAACAATTAAGCGAAAGACTGAAAGAAAATTGTACTTATATCACGCAATTTTTAAATTGAATAAATAATATTTTAATAAAAAATTCAACATCGTTTTTTTTTCTAGGGTGAAACATTTGAAAGTGCCCTTTTAAGGCAACGGGTCATGGGTATCAAGATAAACATTATCCACAAAATCAGTCCTAAATTATTTAACTGGTTTTTACAACTTTTGACATGCTTATCAATGTTCATCTTACACTGCAGAAAGTGAACCATTTCAAGTTGGCGAACCATAGTTAAAACGTTATATTTGGATAATAAAAGCTCTTAGAAAACATAAATAAGACATTTGTTTTCCCTATTTTTTTAAAAAAAAAGAAACAAAATGCTGCCAAACATAATAAATGCGCCAACTTTTAAATCAATAAGCTTGAAAATGTTGATCGAGCCAGGAACAGTTCAAAACTGCCTACATGATATTGTTTTCCATGTTTTACATTTAACAATATGTCCTGTAGTATTCAATTCATAAAAGATTAACAAAATATTTTTAATTTTCCATACCTGTCTCTGCTATCTTCCAACAAAGTTCACTTTTTATCTGCTGACTTTTTTCCTGTTAATGAAGCAGCAGCGCTATCAAAATTTGTTCAATAGCAAATTTTCAAATTGTCCTATTTAACTGAAGAACTGTTCAAACAATAGGACGAGTTTTCAGGACAATATATCCCTCTCAGATTGTTCTCAGTCTCTCTGGCGTTGCCCGACAACACCAAAAGCTTCTTGACCCGGTTGCATTAAACTTGATATGGTTCCAATAGATCTCTTCTGCCACTAACTGATCAAATCAATTTCCCATTTCTTTTGATCTATTAGCTTGTGTTTGGTAAAACTGTTATTAGATATTTACTATCGTTTTTGTAATAAATTTCAAAGTCAAAGTTGTAATTTATTTCTAATGGCTAGAAAAGTTTCAAAACATTAAAAGCATCCCTTTCATAAAATGTTAAATATTCTTTGTGTTCGTCCACGCCTAAAATCGTTTTTGTAACGAAGAGTAAACTAAATTTTAACTGAACATTTTGAATACTCAAAAGTCTTAGGCCAATGCAAACTTTGCTTCTGGTCCCTGTCAAAGAATAGATTTACATTAACGTTCGCTATTTTTAGAGAATAATCTTGTTAGAATGACATAGAAAATTATGTCTGATTCATTTGTAAGTCTTACTTTTCGTATGAACAATTTGACTTTATTTTTTTAACGCTGTTACTGAAATGTAGGACATAACCGAAAGTAGGCCTGACATTTGGCCTGTTTATTTGGCTTTAAAGGACCTATATGAATGTTGTCAGCGGAAAGTAAACAAGAAATGGTTAATGTTAATGAAGCGTTTTACATTCAATATTTATACAGTACTGGCTAATCATGTGTTTCATAGATAAACTATATAGTTCAAATGAAATATCAAATCCAAACATCCCTGAATGTCTAAGATAAAGAGTACTTTTGTAAACCGCTCCTGAAAGCAGCGCAATTCAAATGTAGTCAATCACTTGTAAGACACATTTCCACCATAAGTCTTTCTCTCATTATTGATTCTGCGAATAAAACACCCAAACCGTTCACGGAATTTCGCGAATTGAGTTATTACTTCCCTTTATATTGGAAAAATATAACAAACATTATCAACATGTTTTATTTTTCAACAAAATGCTTAGCCTTCATTGACAAGCCGTAACAATAAAGTATGCAACTGCCTTATTTAACCCTTACCCTGCTAAATTTCTAATATGGACTTGTCCATCTTTAAATTTGGACAGTACCATTAACTGTTAAAAATGGTGCTTAACAAAAAGATACTGACTGAATGGCGAACAGTGCAGATCATGATCAGACTGCACGGATGTGCAGGGTGATCATGATCTACACTGGTCGCAAAGGCAAAATCAATCGTACCCAGCATGATAAGGGTTAAACTACGAGGTCTTTGCCTTACTTCAGGTGTCGGCACCGGCGTCCGTGTTATCGATTTCATGTAAGCTCATATTTTTACTAGTCACAACCAAATACAACTTCAAACATGTCTTCCTCTTTGTAACATCAAGTGAATGACATAGGATCCATAACTCCTGCTATGATTTTGTATTTCTTTATGTCTACCTTTCAATTCCTGGATTGATCTTACCATTGATACAACGTACGAAACCCGTTAGATAATGGTCAAGGTCTAAACAAAAGGTCAAAGGTTAGATAGGCATATTCGTGTCTGCTTCGTGTCTTTTACAACATCGGGAAGACTTTCATACAAACTGACTTAATTATTAATATCTCAGCGAGTAAACGTTGTGAATGGTCAACGCTTCATTTACAAGGGGTAACGTACTTATATATATTTTTTTTGATGAGTCGAAGGGTATTGTATTGACTTTTTGTTGGCTTTCTGACCATTGACCTATGGTTCTGATGACATCCGCTGGACAAAGACTTATTAGTCTAAATAGACATTAAAAATGCCGTACTAAAGTAGAAACTAAAAGTACTCGTACTCCTTTTATATGAACAAACTTATTGACACGCTAATACGCCTCTGTCAAAATTTGTTCAAGTTTTTCGTACGCCACGGATTTATGTAAAAACGTCAAGGGATTTATGCAAAGTTAGTGTTGCTAACCCTTGTACACCCACTTCAAAATTATAAACTAAAACATAAGAACACATAAGATATGTTCAAGTTTGTTTACTTTTGCTTTTATAAGTATGTATATTAGAAATTTGATTATCCCAATGTCCTATCGGTTAGCAATATAGAGCCAATATATTGTGGAAAGAAAGGTTGTTCAAGATTATACCTACGTCGATACTAGTTCAAAATATTTGAACAAGACCTTCGATGAACGACCTTTCTGTTTACTTACTTTTGACTCAATAACTGTGGCATTTATATGGGAAATATAACGCTTGCTCGGGGTAAACATTCGATAAACAGGACTTCATAAATAAGGCTGGATGTCATCCAAATATCAACAGGTCTATTCGTTATACAATAGAATCACTCTATACTGACCAACCTTTGTACCAGTGAAAGTTTTGTTTGAACGGACTCGAGTTAAGATAGAAGAAACTTATTCCGGACAAATGAAATTGTTCTCTTACACAATTTCGACAGGACAGAGATCACTTCTTGGATAGTCGTGTCTACTCAAGAAAAGTTTACTAATTGAAAGAAAGATTCTGCTTTTGTTAGGAGACATTTGTCCGTCAGAGGTGTCTTTAACAAGGAGTGGTGATCTAGAGGTTAAGGTGTCGGCCGCTCAGTCTGGAGGTTTGTGGGTTCGACTATGACACCAGTACTGTTTTAGCAGGAAGCGGACTCTGGAGTAGTTCAAAGAAGTCATCACAACCGAGCTAAAATAAATCAGTATAAACTAAGCTAACAAACGGTATACTGTATTACAGTATTTATTGCGCACGGTATACTGTATTACAGTATTTATTGCGCTTTATCAATACATCTCAAAAACATCTTTACTGAGAATAAAGGAAATTTTATAAATTAACAAAATCTGCAAACTTCGAAAAAATATCTAGCGAATTCCCTGTTACACTTACACTGTTCCCCTGACATAATTTTTATATTTTGTTTACAGTCTCATCCAAGTTTGATATTATTTATTCCGTTAAACAGTTTGGTGCTCACACCAATATTTTATAATAGGACTTTTATGACCAGACATCTATGTTCGTGTGTTAGAGTGTGTACGTGTGCTCAGCCGCTGTTTACTCATATCAATTTTTTCATGCGGAGTGCTGTATAGGTGGGAGTGTTCTTTGAATATGGCTTTTCCTGTTTGAGTTTTGTCCTTGGTTTTTTGGTGACCAAAGAATCTTTCAACTGAACATGACGATGTCGATAACCGAGCATGACGATGTCGATAACCCAGTATTAGGGCAGCACATTACTAAATTAGATACAATGGAGAGCGTTTCCAGTCACACGCGTCTGTTGAAATGACCCCGATTTGCATCCGTATATGTGACGCCCTAGAATAGCGATAACTCTTGAAATATTTCTGTTATAACCATAATTTTATTTGAAACTTTAATTGACTTTTTAGCCTTCTTTATTTGCTCATATAATAAATCTTGGGGCACTTATGGTATCGTAGACAGAGTTGAGCAGGGTAATAATTTTATGATACTCTAATATTAACATTATTTATGAGTAATATCACATACATGTAACAGTACTTGAACACAAAATACAACTATTTACAATTATGACATCAAATACATCAAACGCTGATCATGTTAGCTAAACCGGTCTCCTCAGTTAACAAAGACTTTTACTGGTGTAATACTGCTTAAGAATAACTGGAACCGTTAAAAAAATAACCTGCCAAATCATTCTAAGACATGATATGTGGTACTGGTATTGCACGAAAGATGTCCACCAGCATGTTTGTTATGAAAGTCAGTTTCTTGTTGTAGCTGGAAGCGAAAAGTTTGCTCTGGGGTAAAAGTTGGCTTTCCCAGTGCAGTTTTAAGGTGGACTGAAGACATTTAAATATCTGGCAGAGTGGGCACCTTGGAAGAAATTTGAACCATGAACCTTCCACACGTTAGCGTCGATTCCTGGCGAAGTTTGTACCCAAAGTAGTGAACTGAAAGTGAACTTTGAAGCCAGCGTTATGGGTGTTTATTAATCATCAATACAACCACTGGCACCAGATCAGAAAGAAAATGCCTCCGTACGTGTTATACCCTACCCCTAGGTATTCTGTAAGAACCATGGTCGTGAACGGGAAAATATACTAACCCGTTTCAATCGCGCATTTCATACCTAAAACACGCAGTGCGGTAAATGTGTACTAAGGATATCAAACAAGTGGTAATTTATCTTCCATTGTGTACCGGTCACATTTTTTCAATACATCTTATTTTAGAAAAACAACGCGTAGTTTACAGTAATTTCAACATTACACAAAAAACTTGCTTGAACTTCCCTGGTGAAGTTCCGTTCTAGATTACAAAACCATTCTGATTGGCTGTTGTGAAAATGTATGTCAATCGTCATTTTACTACACGTGTTCGCTAAAATGTGAAAATGCAGCAAAATGTGCAAAATGAATAAAATATACAGAACAGATGCAGACCAATGTATGATTTCAAATTAAAGATCATATACAAGATGAATTTCATTCATCATTTCGAGTTTTAGTGTAAAATTGTGATTTTTTAAAAATCTGTTTTTGTTTGTTTACGTTTCGCCAAACATGTGCGCACTGCCGTGACCTCTAGACCGGATGTTCATTAGGGAAGTTCAAGCAAGTTTTTTCTGTAACGTTGACGGAAGCATAAAATATGTTGATAATCTCAGCAATATGGAATATTGAGACAATGTGACTGGTGCACGATGGAAGATAAATTATCGCTTGTTCAATATACTAGGTACACATTCACCGAACTGCGCGTTTAAGTTGAGAAATGTACGATTGAAACGGGTTAGTGCACTTTCCCGTTCATGACCATGGTTCTTATAGAATACCTAGGGGTAGGGTATAACACGGAGGCATTTTCTTTCTGATCTGGTGCCAGTGAATACAACTACCATTAGAGTAACATTACAAATACGAAAGAAACTCTAATTTTTCAAAACTCTTGGGCAGCATTTCAACAAACTAAAAGAGTCCACAAAGCAGAGGGGCCTATGACACCGTGAGAATGGAACTACAGTTTCAATGTGACCTTGTCCTTGACATTATGTCATAAGAGTGCTAATATTGCATAAAGTATTCAATACTCATACGGCGTTATTGGCAATATTGTTCATTATTTGTCAAGTGCTACAGTGCTATATGTCGGACCAAAGTTCTATGCTCTGTGACATTTCCCCTAGAAATCAAAATAAACACGGTAATTAATTAATTCTTATATTTAACAACGAAGAAATGAAAGCTGAGCAAACATCCACCTCAGTTTTTTTTTATGGAAACTTCAATTTCATACGTCATTTACAAACGAACGTGATTTGAAAAATATGTTTTGGAATATTTAACCAAAGGGAAGGTGCGATAGATTCAAGTCGCTGAATATCGACTGCAGCTTCCTTTTTATTGCATGCAAATGTTTACAGCTGGCTTTGCAGATGCACTCTGTAGCACACCTTACTAAAATTGCATTAAAAGGGACAAATATGTTCTATTTATGTCGTTCTTAAACTTTCTCGGGAAAATGAGACAAATGTTTTGTTACATAAACAAGAAAAACGCGTGAAAAAAACTCCAAGATATCGACTGAAATGCCGGGCGGTCGTAAATTGGCGCATCGTAGTTGAACTCAGCTTTGTTATTATTTACGGTTCTTTTGTGTCGTGGAGTCCATAAAATATCCTTTCTATATAAGATAGAATCGCTTAACTGGTGTTACCGGGAGTATTATTGTTGTTGCACCTTTGGTATCATGCATCCTGTATGGTACTACATGTATTTGATATAAGGGAGAAGTTGTTATTTCAGTAAGAAGCTCCGCAGGTCAACAATCGCATACAAGCACTGGAAACGTCTTTTTTTTTACTCGGAACCATATTGAAGAAAACTAGATTGATCAACTTTTTTACCTGAATAATATTCTTATTTCTTTACTTGTCCCTTAATTAAAGCCTTAGAATCAATGCTTTGTACTACTTAATATACATTTCACATAAAAAGTTTATTTGGTGATCAAAATAATTATACTTTGCTAATATGTTGTCACATTGCAATTTATATATGAATATAAAGGGAAACAAATGTAAGTTGTACTTGAAAGGAAATGTAGTTTGCATTGTCTGCTCTTGTCAACAGCCAACTGTAATACTAGTATGTAGGCCTGCTAAGTTCTCTCCTAAATGTTGACTTTAATAGGATAAAACGTATTATTTTTGGTAAGGTTAATAATAAATGTACCTTACTTTTCTCCGACTCAGTATATTGTAGGAATAGCCCAATAGTTAAGATAAATCAACTTGAAATGAGACTCGTGAAACACTTTACTCATAAATTCTAAGTAGGTTTCGTGAAACAAATCTTGTTTGTTGTAGGGTTGTGGCTAAGCTATCATGCCTGCTCGTGCCTCAAATGCCGAAAGGAGCCTGAGATTTGCTTTCAGCATAACTGCGACAAATTTACCACATTCAACAAAAAAAAAAAAAAAAAAAAAAAATACCGAGTGCTAATGAACATGGTTTGCTTAGCCCGATTTTACATTATGGATGGACAACAATGAATCAGATAAAAATAAACAATAACTGCAAAATAAATGATTCTTTTTTGAATTATTTGATAAGCGGTAAATCAGAAGTCTGAAGATTAAACTTGGTGAAACCACAAACACAAAATTTTACAAAGACCCACCTATGTGTTGAAGCATTGTAATTTTTATTCATTTAACGAATACTATAATGCTCGTCCTAGCAAAACACTAATTCTGGAATTTTGAACGACTTAAGCTATTTTGAGAATAAGTTTCGCAATACGTTAGCAGCATTCCCCATGTGTGCCCGTATGTTTGAACCCGAAGGTGCATCTAAGAAATAAGCATGCAACTGTACGAAACATTCTTCTTGGAATTTTATCATAAACGAAACGCACTGCAGCCTTGATATGAAAAAAATGTCTAACCGTGTGCATGAGACAGTGTATTGTCTGTACAACGTAGAAAAAAATGGCACATCATAGGCAGAAAGTACGGTATACTAAATGTGACACATGTAAATACTATTGTAGTCGTACGCACGAGATAATATTCTTAATCACGACAAAGCCAAGTCAGGTGCATGAGATAGCATGTCGTGCATAAAACTTAGAAAAAATATTTTCATTTTGTTATTTCCAGCTTCCAGACACATTTCTTATGTCGTGCACACAGCATACGTGAGATATTTTGTCTTGCGCAAGACATAGACAAATCGTGCACACAGAAAAGTATTTCAGACGTCATTTCCACCAAAGGAAGGGTAACACTGTGCTTATGAAACTATTTTAACTCTATATACACGCATTATTATCAAGAACAAGAATATAGGCAGTAGAATTCAATTTCCATAATTGAATGGTATTGCTAAGTTTGGAAGTGTGGGCCTTCTGTCAAAGCGTTTTCCAAGAGGAATGGGACTGTCTTTGACCGGAAGTTTAGGAATTGTAGTTGTAGCAATAGACGCTCTCCGTTTAGGTCTTACAATTAAATCTTCCACCTCGACGTCTTCAACCGGCTCCTCTTTGATCGTCACAGATTTGCGTCTAGTGGTTATATCATTCAGTTCTTCCAATTTGTCGTCCGTTTCACGTTCATTTTCATCGTCACTTTCTTCGTCATGAGCGTCTTCTGCAACAGATGTTAAGGCAAGATGTAAAGAACGGAGCTTCGCAAACTCTGCAAGATCTATAGATCCCGTTGAGCCGCGCCGTCTGCTTGTCGGATATTTACCAGTGATATTCAAGTCAGAAAATCGTCTGCGACTTATATCCAAATTTAATTTTCCTAACGCTAACCATGCTTCCTCTTCGCTCATTGGCTCATCAGCAAAAGACACACTCGCCGTATCGTTTTCAGTATCTTCTCTCGTAGCATCAGCCTGGTTCTCGGATTTTGAATAATTGCGTTCTTTCTGAGGACCATAATGTTTTATTCCTAGCTTGTTATACTCGTTCAGATATGATTTGTGTAGACTACGATATTTCCTGTCCAACCGTTCTCTTTCACGTTCTTTCCATGTGGAGTACCTGAAAAGTTGAATTTTTAACATGACTGCAATGTTTGAATACTAATGTCAATATGGTAGTTATGCCACTACGAATATAAAAGTATATTAGATCTACCTACATAAACATCTTCCGTTCAAATACAGGCTTTTTCAAACAAATCGATATACATCTTGTATACAGATTTAGAAAAACACAAGGACGATGATGATTCAAGATGTTGTATTAACTTGTTTGTAACTGTTGGTTAGAGACCACCATTTGTTTTCCCGGAGACTTCCGTTATAACATTATGGCGTGTACGAGACATATATTCTTAAAGAGGTATCTCAGTTCCATTCAGATAACGAACGAAAAACATGCGAGTTGTTATACTTCATTTTAGTTTTATTCGCATAAATGATATGACCCCTGTTTGCATCGTCGACACGGCGGGAGAAAGTTGTTCCCTGAAACCTTTTTCAATATACATCACATGTAGCAAGTATTGTCAAAATGCATTATAAAATACTGTAAACGTAGTAAAATAGTCCAATTTTAAAAAGAAATCACTTCTTCGGTTTGTTTACATTACTGGCCAATCAGAACGGACTAGACATCACCTTATTCTCAGGTATACGATTACCTTATTCCCAAAAGTACGCTATACTATTTTGATTTTGTGGTCTCTGACCTGAAATAGGAATGTCGGAAAATGAAAGCAGGACACAAAAGTCCGTCAAACGACCTTCTTCAAGAATATACCTAGTCGACGCTTTGTAGCGAAACGTTATGATTTCGCGTGAACTTATATTTTCTGAAGTCGAGAATGTTATAACGTGTCTTTGGCTGTAGATGCAATTAAGAGTGTTTAAAGGGTTACTGTTTTGGCGGTAACGAGGCTCTGCTATGGATCAAAGACTGTACAGCATAAATGAATACTTACATATATAGCATTATAAAGATTTAATTGAAAGGCGTCCAGATATACAATAAGTCGTCAACGTTTGTGTTTTCTGCTTGCTTATTTATTTTACACAAATAAAGTAAAAACAATAACATAATCTTACTTGGCCTGAGATTTTTCGAGGTATTCATCCGCAGTAGGCGTCAATTTTGAAAACCTTTTATCAAAGTCCTTATTTATTGACACCTGTTCTTGAAGGTAACTTTTTCGTCTGACCGCCATATGTTTGTCCACCATATCATTCTGTAAAGCAAGTTTTCTATCCTCCATCTTGTTTCTTCTCCAAATCTTCATCTCACTGTGCAGATTTGTGTCACTTAAACTCACACGCTTTAAACTCATATTTCAACTTTATTTCGATGTTTGTGCGTGTGTGTGTGTGTGTGTTTATTATTATTTTACAATTTTTCTTGTTCCAGTTTTACCTAACACTTTCAAGAAATACAGAAACCTAGAGCATGGTATATTTTTTATCCATCATTCATAAATTAGATACACTCAGAGTATTTGTAAAACAATGACTCTAAATCAGAATACCATGTTCCTATACTTTTTTTCTCTCACGAGTGATTCCCTGCTCCTTCATCGGTTAGCTCTATTTTGGTATTTATTATTCATAAAGCATGGCTGTTAAGTGAGTATATGATTTCAGCAGGTATCTTCTTTATAATCCGGCGAAACGCTATTCATAACTCTATAGACAAAATGCAAAACTGTTTTAAAGAACATATTTAGGATATAATCCTTTTAAGGTAGCGGGAAACCTTTACAGAGTATCTATAGATGTACGATTTTTAATCATCTTTTGCTTGAGCAAGAAACTTGACAGATAAACCAAATTTTACCTATTACCAGTTTTACCTTTATGCAGTAATATTTAGGACATAAAGTCTTGTAAAACTCAAAGAATAATAATAATATAAATTCTCAAATCGGTTCACATGACCTTAATATTTTCACGAAGCATTTGACTCATTGATAACAAGTTTGAAGAAACTGTTTTCTTTCATAAAAACCAATCAAGTAAAAAGTAATATGAATAGATTATGTTTCTGAATTATTCAATACTGATGATTAAGACTTTTGAATACACGTACATGCATGTGGAAGATGGATTAACTTTCAGCCATTCTCTATTTTGGCTATACATAGTCTATAGAAAGAATAAACGTCTTTGGCAGTGCTTGGAAATTCTCACAAGACATGGTACCAGGGTATCAAAATAGTCAAGCCATTTGATTTCTGCAAAAGTAAAACTATTGAAAACGAAGGTACCTTTTTTGGGAACTACTGACATACAGAATTCATCCACTTGATTCACACTAAAACTGGGTATTCTCAGCGTCACTACCAAATTTTATAGTTCTACAAAATTTTGAGGTGCTAAGATACACCTTAAACCTATAGATATTCTATGTTAAAATAGTCATAAAACAAATATTAACCCTATATGCTGAAAATGAAAATGGTTTTAAAAATAAATTTTGCATTGTTAACAATAGAACTTTCTTTTTTAAGTTCCAGGCCTCCATTATTTGGATTAACTTTGTTCCTGTTAAAGGCATGTAGTCACAGATCGTAGTAATTTCAAGTGACGTCAAACATATCCAAGAAACTACAAATAACAATATGTGATTCCTTTAGTATTTTCTCAGATGAAATATTTATGCTAAATGTGATCTATGACTGAGACAGTCAGTGATACTAACATTAAAGAAAATAGATCGTGCGTCAAAATTCTGAAAATAGTACAATATCGATTTGGATAACTAAAAACAGAGGAATTTGACGGTGTGGAAAACATTTCTTAGAAAAAGGTATTATTTATCATTGATAAATGACAATAGTAACGACAAAACATTTGTTGTCAATATTCTTGTGATTCATAAAGATACTGTAAGGCTAAACTAAACTAATTTTACTTTACCAGCCCCACAACAATCTCCTATGCTTTACCATATTTTGTAGGTCTACATTGAAAATAAAAAACGTTAAGATTGGTATGGATTTTCTTTTATAAATCAAAATGGTTTTACATTTTCCACTGCATCTTTGAAAATACTGACATAACATTTAAACAAAATTACTTAAGTTAAAAATATCTCTTGTTCTTTATATTATTAAAGATTAAAACAATCTTCTATGATATTTGTAAATTGTAAAAAAGTGATGGCTGGCTATAGTTTTTCTTTTTTTAAAAAAAAATGAATTGTCATAAGGACAACCTCATTTTTTTTATATTGTTCACACATGCACCACTGATTCTGAACATGCAGCGATATTTCATCAGGAAGGGAAACAACTACATGAAGAAATAATTATAATGTTTTCATGATTGTCTGCCTGATATTATGCTCGATCATATTTCCTGTCCGAAATCTGGAAGAAAATGTTCCATATTTTTCCGTTTGTCTTGAAAAGGTTCCTTGAGGCTATTTCCGTTTTCCGGAATCCGGAATAAAATGTTCTATGATAAACTTTCCGTTTGTCCAGATTGTAATATTTCCGATAGACCAGAATTTGTTTTCTGCAATAATTCCCGTTGGAAGGATACCATAAAAGTGTTCATAAAATTAAAATATATAAATTATCTTTTCTTGTAAAAATACAGTATTTCAATATATATTTCAATTCAGCGTTTTGTACGCGATTGCATGGAGCTGAAAAACGTGGATAAGTACTTAGACGGATTAGTAACAAACAGAAGACCTTACTTCGACCATGGCATTGTAGAAAACAAGACAACACTCTTGTCATAATCATTTTTATTAAACATTGAGCACTGTTCTTTTCAGAGGCTAAAACTGTTTAATTTACAATTTATATATACGTGCCGCCATCTTTCGATATGACGTCATAGTATATGATTCTGTGAAGCTATGGTGTCATCCTGCATCCAAGGCACCAGTACAAAAAAAAAGAAATATACAGTACATATATATTATATTTCTTCATTAATAGGTCATATCGAGTTTGAAACATTTACCACATGACCCAGTTTTCATACAGCTGAACCGCGTTAAAGTTAAAATCTCTGTTATGTATCGGTACCGTCAGTTTTACACAGTCTATATTGGCATAACTGTATCTTCCGGGTAGACTGAACACTGTTTTCCACTTCCGGGTTTTAGTGCTGTAATAGTCAACTTCCGTTACTTCGCGGTCTTTCTGGAAACTTTTCCCGCCAAAAAGATAGATGTTTTTGCCTGCAGATTGAATTATGTAAGTATTTATTCTGTATCATTATAGTCTGTAACTTATAACTTAGCGCTAATGTAACAGGCTGTAAATACTTCAGGCCTGACCGGGAATCGAACCCGGGACCTTTCACACCCAAGGCGGACACTCTACCACGACGCTATAAAAGCTAGCTTAAAAGCAAGGAAGTATAAGTGCACCCTTATACTCTACCCTACTACATACACCCCCTCCATGTTAGAATTTGTGCTCGAATTCCAGGAGTTTGAACCTCTGCGGGACGTTCCAAGGTGTCCATTCATATCTACTCGTGAGTTATTTACGTTGGGCGCCAACTAATACAAAGCAAGGCTAGAAGCTCGGTACTAATATTTCCTCTTCACCCTTTATCACAGCTACATTTAACTTTTTTTTTATTAAAGTAACCATTTACGAATAACTGCATAAAGTTGTTCTGCAAATGACGGCATACATATCGTAAATATGGAACTAGTTTCTAAATAACTGCAGAAGTAATCAATAACCAATGATAAGTAATCATTTACAAATGATAGGTAAAAGTTATGTTACAAAGGCCAATAACTATTAAAAGGATGAATTCATCAGCCCTTTATTTGAAAAGAGCACTTGGCATTTATTGATCTGCATTTCGAAATTAAAAATTAGCATTCATCGTTTGGTAATTACGATATGACAGTCAACATTTGACAATAAGCATTTAGCAAATAGCATATTTGTCATTTAGCATTTGTCATTTAGCTTGACGCACCGGTCGGTCTTCTATATGCCAAATGTTGAATGTCAATATTGACTGTCAATTGGTGCCTTTTTTGCCAATCGATAAATGCTATCTGTTAATTGAGAAATGCGAAACAAAAAATCCATAATGCGTATTGCTAAGTGTGTGTTCATTAAAAGAATAGCTGAATATATCAGTGTACGAATGTTCTGTATCAAAAACATATTTTCTAAGCATTTTAATAGTAAACATTTCGGTCCAATAGTGTTACGGCCGGATGAACATGTTACTGTTTCAAGTCAGACTGGTAGAATGTTATATGTCTTCAAATAATCATAAGTTACGTTCATAGGATTAAGAAATAGAAATCAGTAATTCATAAATTTAAAGAAGTTCACGATTAGCATTCATCATTTAGCAATAAGCATTAGCTATTTGACATTTAGCATTTGGCATTTAGAAGTGCCATTTAGCATTAAATATATGGCATTTAACATTAAATAATTGACATTTAGCATTAAGTATTTGGCATTTAGCATTAAATATATGGCATTTTGGCAATTAGCGTGGCGTACCGGCTTTCCATAGGCCAATGACTATTTAAAGGATGCATTAATACACTGATATTTTAAGTTCAGCTCTTTATTTGATCAGCACTTAGCAATAAGCATTTGGCATTTATATTTTCGCATTTTGCAATTAACAAATAGCATTTATCGTTTAAAAATTACCGTTTTACTATCAATATTTGACATTTAGCATTTGGCAAATAGCATTTTGCACTAACTATTTGTCATTTAGCATTTGGCACCGGCTTTCCATAGAATGTATGAATCTGAACTGGTACAAACCTAACTGAATGTAACCAGGGTTGACCCGGGTATGAAACATAGTTGGGTGCTCCACGTCAAAAGCTTTTGGTCTCTTGACTTCGCCATCATTTTTGGTACAATAACTACAAATATGTCCCTCGTCTTTCTCCTGGAACACCTCTTGATCAAACCCTCGACCTGAAACAGTCATCAACGTTTAATTCGTGCATGCATGTATTATTACACTGCCATGCAGAGTTACCATTGTGATTTTATGTCTTGAGTGAAACTGTTACAGACTTATAGTATATCCAACATTCAGTCGCTCTCAAACATACAAGTTTCTCTACAATGAAAAGCGCAAAGGGTGCATAAAGAACATGAAATCTTCCTACACTAGGAAAACCTAATAACGACTTGATTTCATAAAGAAAAAAAACATCGTCCAGTTCACCCAGTTGTGTTGCAGAAAGACTTTTAAGATCGGACCGCAATGAAAAAAGAGATACGACAGTTCGAAAATTTAAAAAGAATGCTGAGGCACGGATGCAACAGTGTACATGGCTTCATTAACACGTTGCTGAATTGTTAACTAGCAAATACATTTTTAACTAGGAGGTAAGAGTTAGAAAACGAACACCTCGTGCTTTACAATAATTAAAAGCTATCAATATGAAAATCTTGTGCATTTAACGGAGGTAAAACTCGTGCGTTTCGTCTTATAGTTTTCTGTACCTGCCATGACGTAAATGTTGTTTTTTACTGGCACCATAAGGTGTTTCTCTCTATCATGTGGTAATACAATATTTGGACACGGATCTGTCCACCTGTCAGTAAGGAGGTCGTATACCCTACAAAAAAAATTAAACATATAATTATTATTTCCTACAAGAAAATCCAAACCAGTTGCAATATTTCTCTTTTCTCGCCTCTGACCATCCACACAGTTTGTCACTAACGACTGTTTTAGATATGATGTATAGGTTTTGAAACTGGTGGGAGAATATGAGAAAAAATGTAAGAAATCATCATATTAAAGGGAAGTAATTCTGAAGAAAATATACCAACATTTTTAATTGGGTCCATATGTCACATGACCTTATATAAATATATTTACAGACTGGCCAGGAAAAGATCAATGTTGACTTTTGACCTTAAGGTGTGAGCTTGACCTTTGCACTTGGGGTATAGGTATGGCACATTACACATTAGGGGACCATTTGTGTCAAGTAATATTAAAATCCCTTAGTTGATGACAGGGTTATGTACCAAAAGGGAAAAAAATCCTATTGACCTTTGACCTCTGACAGTGATCTTGACCTTTGAGTTAGCGATAAAGGGTTGCGTAAGACATGTTGCCTGTTTATGGAAAACATTTGTTCTAAGTTATATTAAAATCCCTTCACGGATGACAGAGTTATTGATAATACGGGGGGGGGGGGGGGGAAACTATCGACTTTTGATCTCCAAGTGTGACATTCACCTTTAAGTTAGGGATCTGGGTATTGCGCACGACATATTGTCTTATCATGGGGTACATTTGTGCCAAGTAATATTAAAATCCTTTAAGGATTGTTGAATTACAGACTGGACACGAAAATGCGGACGGACGGAATGACGGACGGACGGACGGAAAAGCGCAATCCTATAGTCCCCGAAACTGGTTTTCAACCAGTAAGGGACTAACAAACGATTGGATAGGATTCATTATCCCAACGGACAAGAAAAAAATGAATGCATTGATTGTTAGTACAGGGAGACATTTGTCACCAAAGAATGCTGTTAAATTCTTATTCCGGATCAGAATGGAATGCTGAAAGAATTTTTAGAGTATGCTTGAAGGGGACCAAAAAAAGACTCTAGTTCTAGACTTGATAAATCTTTTCCAGACTTGATGGAAGAGTGATAGTAAACATGATGACAGGGTGATAGAAAAACTTTTTCTAAGTCTGCCTTAGTGGCACATGGCAAAACATCAGCTAGTCTCAAAATGCTAAAATATGTTTTACAACAGTTTATTTTTGGAGCACATCATCTATTAGCATATCTTAATTGTTACTTTGATGGGTCCAGGTATACATATGTGTCAGCAACGTGAAATGGCTTACAGATAGTAGATAGTTTTAAATCACTGATAGGGATGGATCTGGCATGACATATTCCACCATAAGTGTCTAAGAATCCGTCATAGTGTTGCCACCTTTCTGAGAGTGAGCCGGGTATGAGGTATGGTATTCGGGAAGGTGGAATGACAGTAAAAAGGGGGTAAGGGTAATTTTTGATGTTATGTCGATATGGATTTGGAACATGCTTACTCCAGCTAGTTTAGATACAATATATTCAGGTTAATAACTTCTATTATTAACGCTACTACTCATCGCAAAGTACATGTACATACTAAATATGGTATACATGTAGCAGAGGGTTACACTGAGAACTACTTTCCTTAGAAAAGTGTGGCACCGTCCGATATTCATCCTTTACCAATTTCGAAGCTATCGAAGAAGGTAAGCATGCTGAAGCCATTTTTATTTTTTTTTAAGTTAGATCTTTTTACCATAATTAAAAACCTTTTAACTCAGCCTCCCACCTCAGTCCGTTTTGTTATATATTAACATCGGCCGACTGGGAGATCAGTCTAGCAATATTCCGATCTGTCAGCAAGAAGATATACGATGGAAGTGCTTGTGAAAAGAAAATTGGACTCTAGTTTGCAACAGTTACCTGAGCAAACACGACAGCTCGTATTTGTGGGTTAAATACTCTGTATGGTCTCCTAAATGTCTCATGTTAGTTAATATCAGTATAACTTATTCCTTTAAATAATGGCATTCTATAGCATATTTCGGGGTTTTGCTGCCGTTATCGAATGTACTGTATAAAGATAGATTTAATTAACATTTCAAAATTTTATAACTACTTACAAACAAAATATACTCAGCCATGGCAATATTTCGCCAATACTTTATAAAAATGAATTCAATTTAACTGTAATCTTGACGATTAAATGTAGGGGAAGTACTCTTTGGTTATACGCTTTGTATGTTTAAGGACTGTTATCTCCCTTTATCCATGTTAAGGCTCATGACCGGACGACATGAACAATCAGACCCCCGCCACCCTCTCGCCCCTCTACTTCACTATTTAGCTTCGTTGTAGTACGCAACTTGCGATACGACAGAACACTGCCGACTGACGTCTACTTTGGTTATTTGCGACGTTCTTTAACCAGTGCCCTGTGTCTTATCATAGCACATCAGTAGGATAGCAACAAGTTCAATCCTCTACAATAACATTTATTACTTTAAGTTGAGCTATTACAGCGTGTAATTGTACGTAAAACAAGTATAATACAATTCTGCAAAACATTTCCAGTACATTTTTACTGTAAAAGGGGCAAAAGTTATGGAAAGAACAGCGGTAAATGGATTAACTCGGTTATATAATTTAGCTCACGACGACTGAGTGGTCAACAATATCGGCAAATTACTATAGTTCGGTTTCGAAGTCAGCGCTGTTTTTGTTCTTTTAATAATGGAATAGTCCGTTATTTAGGGAGTGTCATTCAGTAATAAGGCAGGCAATGCAGTGGCGTACTACGGGAGGGGACAATAGGGGATGGTGGGGGCGGGCAGCTAAACCTACCCAGATTTTCCCTGACAATCTTTGGACAACAACAAAAAAAAAGAAACCAAAAAAAAAAAAACCAAAAAAAAAAAACGTTCCCCCCCCCCCCCACGCCGCCCCCTCCCCCCTTAGTGACAGTAGACATCACATCAAATCCATATCAGTACGTCTAAATGCCCTCCAAAATAAGCTTTTTCCCCTTTATCTTCAGTCTTTTTCTGAGAAAAAAATTAGTTTTGGTGGTTAAAAGTTGGTGATGGCGGGGGGACCATATGCTGGTCCACTATCAAAATTGGCGGGGGCGGGGCCCAGCCCCACCCCAATCCCTTTCGCTTATGAAAGGTAAATCATGCTGATTTCCCTATTCGGCAGACGAGTCTCAAAATTAACCTATATATATATATTAATTTTTAGTTTGTGAGTAATCAGCACCTATTTAAGTGAAATAATTAGTTTTATACAACGGTCTGGGTTGCCTATATTTTAAATGTCAGTGCGAAAGGTAGCATTATTGAAGTTCGTGGTTCATACATGATATTTCCTAATTAGATAGGTCATGAATCATTTTGCATACCAGTCATAATTACATGTAGCTTCTCCATGTTTTTTTTTTTACAAAACGCAACTGTGTCCCTTCTTAGACACCTTGCTGTGAGTTAAAGATTTTGCTGTAACTAAATAAAAGGTGGGGCAATCATGAGTTCGAACCCGGTTTGGCTCATGGTCCTATTTTTTCATGTGACAGCTGTACTGTCCGGATGTACGCTTTCGCGCATGAAATATATTTCAACATTTCAAATTGCAAAAATAAAAAAAATGGAAATAAATACATCTTATATTCGGAAATAAAAACATTGCGCGATGGAAAGATAATATAGAAATGTTAGATATAAGATAAGACGGTGTAAAAATCCCACTGACATTTGTAAATGTGCACTTAAATTAGATTCATTCCGTACCTGGGCGAAAAGAAATGTTCGCTGGTGACCTAGTTAAATATTCAAATCGTAGTTAAACGTAAAATGTGACCTATATCATTTTTACAACGTGATAAGAATGTCAGAACTTTAATTACACATTGAATCGGTATACGCGTATTTTTCTCAAGCAAATTTTCAGTCATTAATATAAATAGTCTATCTTAATCATTATTTCTGTCATGCTGATCTGACTATAGAATATTATACCATAAAATCTATATAATTACTTGCACAATTAATGCATATCAATAATATGACATTTAACAAGACTGGCACTCGGATTCTATATTATGATGTTAATTATAATGGAAAATATTGCGCCAAATGGTTCCCAAAACGTGTTTCTTCATTAATCAACCTTATCTGAAGTCAATAACGACACCATACCCGTGAGTATGAATATAAACTATTATACGCTGAACCGTTTATAAATTCGTTTTTGAACTGCGCTCCGCTGAGTCATGTCGCCATGTTGGCATTATGAGTCATGTGACTGAGAACAGCGATCACGTGGTCTCGCCATCTTTTGTCAAATCCAGCAAAAGAAAATAGGCGTCAGGTTATTTGATATACCATACCGTTTTTACGCAAGAGTTATTACTTTTAAGGCATCGCGATCATTTGACGATGACACGACCCTACATCAAAGCTGTTTTAGAAATTGAAAAACAAAGCCTTATTACTAGTTATTAGTTTAGTTAATTAATGAGCAAACATGTACACAAAATGTCCATTTTCTCTGTTTACTTTGAGATATTGTTCTATAATCACTGTTTGTTCATTTATAAACGTCAAATACGGCGCACTGAATGCTGCATTGATTAAAAGATACTACAGCAAAAATGAACACCTGGTTTATTGAACTGAAAAGTTTTTGTCATCGAAATATTAGAGGAATTAGTATCAAAGCATATAATGGATAATGCAGTATGATAAATTTCATCTTGTTCATTTATTAGACAACTTGTCTCTGTATTTGTTTACTTGTTTTTTAACAATGTCATAATGAATTAGTGTAACCTTTTCTACATTTTTAAAGGTCTGATTGAGAAAAATAGTCAAATTTCTGTAGTAACTGGCTAAAACACTAAATGACTCAAACCCATTCGAGTAAAAAGCATGTAATTCGTGTAGAAAGAAGAAAAAAGACTATCTCATTAAATTTATAACCAATTAAAAATCTTAAACAATACTCAGTTCGGAACACTATTAATCATTTTTTGTGGATGATTTGATTAAAATTACTAATTAATGAACAGTTTCTACAAAAAAGACACATCTTTCCCAATAAGTATTGACTGACTGTCGGTTACAGGAATACGCAAGATGAATATTAAATACACATTTAGAAAAATACCCAGAAACCGCATTTTGTTATTTCGCAACAGATAATATCGCAAGTGCGTGTCACGAACATGTGGTATTACATGTTTAAAACTAGCTCAATGATTATTAGAAAAAAATCTATTCCTTTCCTTTTTATAGACTTATAATTTTTTACACGATTGATCAGCAACACTTTTTAATTTTGAAAACCTTTAACAGGCAGTATCGTTCAGTGTTCCACTTTCTTTAAAATATTAAATCGAAATTTTAAAAAAATCATTCTCAGATGAACATGAATCTTAAACATTTCAGGATAATTAAATTTCTTATAATTTCGTTACTAAGAAAGCTTAGTAACAGATATTAATGTATTTTACGTTTTAAATGAAATAATCTTTATTTTTATTACAGCTGCAATAGACTCAAACTGATCATTAAACATGGAAAGCTAAATATATCCATGATCGTTCTTTCCTCAAATGATGAATTTTAGTTTGATCTATAGACAAGATCTTACTCACCAAATAATATACGATAATAAAACAATAAAACATACAAACACGAAATGTGTGTTAGAAAATAATTATGAACCTATTTCTACAGATAGTATGAAAATATCAAAATTTGTTATTATATACATTTATATCACAGGTATACTGTATATTAATGATTACATGTATATAAAACTGAATTGTAAACGCTAAACACAGCATTATGAAGTACATAAAATTGAGGGTAAAATATATATTTTTTTTCAAATATAACTGTCATGCCTGGCTTCGTCAAAATAGCACATGTATGTTGAGGATACAAATATATAGGACCTACGTACTATATTATACACTTAAATATATGTATATATGGAATGACTTATCGGTCTATAGCCAATACTATTGTCCGAGGTCCGACAGACCGAGAGCCAGTAGATTTGACTATTGGCCGATATACCATTCAATTGTATTATAACATGACGCCAGAAATTAATTTTCACAAATAGCTTATAAACCTGGTAAACATGTATTGAATAAAGACCGTCGGTATAGCAAACATAATGGACCGGCGATGTTTTTATAAGGAGTAGTGAAATAAAACGAAATGAGTAAGTACCAATGTTGTGAAGAGTCCCGATTGTTGACTCATTACATTTATTATAGATGGCCCCTAGAAATCAATCGGATTCCAACAATTAAGTCATTAAATCGCCGAGAACGGTCACTCACATTTCCCAAAGACCTTTGATCTCGCCGCTTCTATATCACTACGCCACACGGACCAATCAAACACGCTCAATATTTTATGATGAAGTTATGAGTCGCGCGTCCTTCGATAAAAACGTGCGCGTTACAATGGTTCCAGAAAAAAAATCTGTAAAAAGAAGTTGATTTTAACACAAAAAATGTGAGTCACAACCTGACTTATGCTCTTAATAAGGTCAGCTGTCTTAAATAAAGATTAATTAGAAAGAAAAAACAATTAACAGCTTTTTTTCTTAATTGGTAAATGAGCCTTAATGATTGCTTGCCGCTCCTGGGACATTTTAAAACTGAAATTATCCAAAACTGTTTTAAAGAAGTCCTGAAAATGTCTCTAAAGTTTTAGTCTGAATGATATTTGAGAAAAAACACTTCGTCAATATAACATTAACCCGGCTGGTCTAATGGATACGTCCAATCATACGTACTCTCGCATTTTTTCTGAGATTTATTGCTTTGTTGAAATGTAGGGATCATATCACACTTAATACTTAAATTGTTTGTTGGCAAACTATGTGTATTTAGAAATAAAAATGATAGTAAAATGTATATTTCTTCAGGTTCACCTAAAACGGTTTTATGTGACAATTCATTTAAAAATACACAACGGAAAACATAAGCTGTCAATCAAAATAGGCATTTTACTGGATTTCTGCATGTGCACGCATTACGAAAAGCAACGATCTTGCAGGAAGCAACAAAAAAGAGCCACACCATGAGAAAACCAACATAGTGCATTTGCGACCAGCATGGATCCAGACCAGCCTGCGCATCCGCGCAGTCTGGCCAGGATCCATGCTGTTCGCTTTCAAACCCTAACCGTTAGCGAACAGCATAGCTCCTGACCAGACTGCGCGGATGCGCAGGCTGGTCCGGATCCATGCTGGTCGCAAATGCACTATGTTGGTTTTCACATGGTGCGGCTTAAATATGAATTATATTACAAAATGTAAAGCAAAAACACATAGATAGGCAGTCAGAGGGAAATGGGGAAATGGTTTTATATCAACATGAGACATATCAAAGGTTAAACGATTCATTAACATTTCCGTGTTAAATATCCATAAAATTAAAGTAAAATATAATGAGTGTTTATACCAAGTCATTACGACATCTGTTAAAATCTTTAAGATCCGGCAAAAATATTCGCAAGTTTGTTTCTCAGTGTAAGACATGTACATGCATTTTTTCGTGTATTTTCAATTGTAATTTTCTGAAGAACAGTTCGATCAGCACAGAAGTTATTTTGAAATTATCTAAAAACAACTCGCTTCATTCAAAATATCTCCGTGTAAGATATATATGTGTTGTCAAACTTTTTGTATACGAGGATCCTAAACATTGTGACTTTTCATTCCATCAGTGAAAAGAAGAGAACAGAACATATCTTTTATTTCACCAAGGCATTGTTCAATACAACAAGGGGAATATAACATAATGTTGATATAACACAAAAATTTAAAGGCGATCAAATCTGACTTTGGTATGTAATGGATTTCTTTTTAACTATGGAGATGAAAATGCACAATTATTTAAATTCCCGTAAATGAGTAATGTTAGAATATACATATGCCGGAAGTATTTAATCATGTACACATTTTTGAATTTTGTTAACATTTCAGTAAAGTTAAATATCAACAGGAAGAAATTCCTCTACTTCAAGGATAGAGTAGACGCATTTTTCACTAAAATAAATTATATCAAATATAACGTATTTCTTAAGTAAGAAATATTTGCACTGAAAAATATCTGTATATGTACATTATTGAAAAAGCCCAATTACTTTCAATGAAAAAAGAAAACATACTGACATTTTGTAGAAATCAATAGAAGTACAAGTCTGTAATCGTTAATAATTTCAATTAATGGTAGGTCTTAACAAAATTAAATAAAAAATATTAACTAGATGCCCACGGGCAACATGTCGAGCCAGCCCTTTGACCCCTAACTGTGACCTTAACCTTTAAGATAGGCACCTGGGGTTTGCACATGACCGTGACTCCGTCTCACTGAGTTAAACATTCATGCCAAATATAAACAAGTTTCCTCAACGCATGTCGAACAACAACAAGCCTTCTGACATGATATTTGACCTCCAACTGTGACCTTGCCCTTTGAGATAGGAACCTGAGGTTTGCGCAGGACACTCCGTCTCACTGAGGTTAACATTCATGCCAAATATAAACAAGATTGCTCCATGCATGTCAAAGTTATGGTCCGGACAAACAAATCCGGACGGACGCACGCACACACGGACGCACGCACATACATCGAGTCGCCATTGTGACAACTATGTCGGGCTCACCGCCAGCGGGCTCGACAAAAACGGTTGTACGCACAACGTCATGCTGCAAGTTAACTTCGAAAGAAATATATATGCATATGCGACTGACTTACCAGAACACATTTGAGCACTGGTGTTTTATATTAGAGATACCACCAGATACATAAAGCCTGGTACCCCCTACTACACAGCTCGCATGATCCACTCTAGGCCGTGGTAGACTTCTGATTGGCGTCCAAGTATCCGTTCCAGGATCATAATACTCGACCGTGCTGGTTACCTTGCCGCCCCTTACTTCACCACCTAGTCAAAATATATATTGAATTAATTAAGAGCAAAAAAGTATCAAAAATAGTTTGCATATGAGTCTTACACAAATTGTTTTTATCAGTGGTCATTGGTTCGAATATCGCAGACGCTTCAGCATGAAAAGAAGACGCCAGTTTTACTGAAGAATGTACTATTAAAATTTAGTCTACATCATCATAATTAAAGTTCATCTGAAATAAATGAGTGTAAACTAATTGATGATTTCTAGAATAAGAGGCAGATTTGTAAATACCTGGTCACGCAAAATACCGTTTTAAGCTTCACTTGCCATATTTGTGCCCCTTTTACTCATATTACATTCAATCATCAAGATGAAAATCGTGTAAAACTCTCAATTAACAAATGTTTTCAAAATATATATTACAATTCTTATTCTTTTTATAATACTTCTAGACAGTAGGATAGGGTCAGATACATAACAATAGCCGCGTGAGACTATTGGATATTTTAAAGAAATTTCTTATTTTAGTTCGGACTCATAAAACTATTGCCCGTGAAACAAATGCTGCAGCAGCCCCATTGATTACTGAGTCTGTAATTGAGAACTGTCATGCCCTACAAATATTTACATCAACGAAATAATTGTTTCATAAAGCTATTCGTTGATACAATCAACTATTTCCTATCACAGAGAAAAAATCAAAACTGATGAGTTTTTAATCGGCACTTCAAGTGGCCGAACCAGTAATTGAAAACATAAACGAGCATCAACGAACCAATCATCGATAAGCGGAAGTAAATGGAATTCCGATATAGTTCTTCTGATAGCTGAAAAAACAAGGAGGGTTTTAGACGAAAAAGTCTTTTATTGTCGATGCTTTGATGAAATCAGTTAGTAAAACATACATTAGAGTTCTGTACGTTTTTATCATCAAAGACTATCTAAATTTGAAACAAATGGACAATCTGGATAGTGTTACATTTGTTTTATCCTGACTGACTCACAAAGCTATATTTCTGTTAATAATGTGTGCATTGATCGTTCTGATAATTATTTCCGATGTCTGTTTTATCAGCGCAGAATATCTTACATTGTTGCCATTTGAACATGAGTTACTCATATTGATGTACCTTGTTAGTATGCCCACAGCCCAGAGAGGGCAGTTCCCTCTTTGATGATAATATTTACGCCGATAGATCAGGTACAAAAATTGAGTGTGCAGACAAATCTAAATGTTCCATATGCCTTTTTGCACAAACATGAAAGTAACCAATGACAATGTTGCATTATGGGGGAAGGGAGCAGATTCAAAACTAATTAACCACGTGATAGTTTGCTTCTGAACAATATCTCGATATTGACCAATGACAGTATTGCACCCTGAGTCTATATTATATTTGGAACGTGTCGACTCGCGTCATGGTTAATGCAAAGATGTTCTTTTGTCATTTTTGTCAATAGAAGCGTGTATTTCGGCGTAGACTTGAATTTCCGAATCTGAACCATGGAACGTGCCAGCTATACTGTTTTATATTGGGACTAAACCGAGCCATGGACACAGATCGGTGATAATTATCGCAGTGATTTTAAGAATGGAACATTTTTGCATTTGAAATCATTATTCTAAAACTGAAAATCAATTTAAACCTTAAAGGCACGACCCTTCGACATTTTCATATCTTAACCAAAACTTAAATCAAATTCGATGCTGATGAGTTAGAAAGAATATATTTTAAAGGGAAGTTGAGGTTTGTGATAACTAAAAACTGGAAAAATATTAAAATCTTACAGATAGAAAGTTGTAACTGGCTAAAGCATATAATGTAGATATGAACTAATATTTAAGAGGTTTGAAATTTACTTAAGTATTTCATGACTAGACGAAGTATGTATCACTTTGACCGACATGTCTGGGCTGCTTCTTAAGATAGGCATGTCTACTTAATGTCAATAGATCAATATGCATTTATTATAAAACAAACACAAACAAACTCTTGACAATGTGTGATTTTTGTCGGATTTAACGTCGCACCGACACAATTATATGGCGACTTTCCAGCTTTGATGGTGGAGGAAGACCCCAGCTGCCCCTCTGTACACTATTTCATCAGGTAGAACCACCGATCATTTGTAAGCCAGCTGGATGGTTTCCTCACATGAACAATTCAATACCCCGAGTGAGGCTCGAACCCACATCGGTGAGGGGCAAGTGATTTGAAGTCAGCGACCTTAACCACTCGGCCGCGGAGGCCCCTAACAATCTGTGATATACATATTTTATCGATCAATATAACTAACATGAAATGCTTTACGACAAGTATACGCCATCTGTTACTATACAATATGTCGCCATATTGAATTTGCTGCCATTACCTCAATGACTCACCCTTACAAATAAAATCAAGAAAAAACACATAAATTCGCTGTCAAAGAAGCACAACATAAATCATATTTCCATCATAATTGCCCACAAAAGTATCGTTTATCAGCTTAAAAGTACATTTATTACCGAATTAGGTTGAAACTTATCATAAAAATTTTCTGTTTCAATGGAATATATTGGATTTAATGCTTGTAATGATTGGTTAATTGGTCCCTTTAACGAGATAACGTTGGGTTCTAGATGCTATTTGTTCCCACATTTTCCCGTGTAATTGCCTCTCAGTTGACAGGACCATTTGTAGGCTGTCTTTTAATGTCAGAATCCGTTATATTCCAGAAACACTGACAATCGACCAAGTTTTGTTGGGATAATTCTCAGGGGAGATAAACCGGTGGCTGTCTTTATTAATTAAATGGATTGTGGTTTTCTTACATACAACAGCAACCTTCTTATGTACATCGCTTAACAGAGTATACAATCTAAAACTATTGTTTGATCAACTTTTTCTTGAACGATTTCTCTCTTAATATTGGACAATACCAACTGCATTTAAAAAAAATTCAAAAGATACATTTTTGACTCTACTTGTCCTTGGATGCATATGGACTATCATTTCTTAGTTAGCATAAAACATTGATATGTAGAAAAAGACCCTTATTGCAGATATGGTGGATCAAACGGTTTATAGTTAATAGTTTATTTCAGTCTCATCATTGTACAAATATTTACATACATACAAATATAAAAGTCATAAAAAGTACAATGCCATTCATAATATTGAATTATAAGAGACTATTAATAAGTAAAATACTCTATTACACATTCCTGAAATTTCAACATCATATCTACACATTAAAATGTTGAAAGTTTAATAACCTGACAATATAACAGGTAAGCTATAAGTCTAAAAAAATATTAACCTGTTAAAAAAGAAACAATATATGTAAAACAGCGATCTGCCCCTGAATAAAATAATCGTCTGCCGTTCAGATACAAACCATTACATCCCTCGCGCCTTCGAGATATAATCCTTTTGCATCAAAACTCCAAACAATGAATCCATCCAACAACATATCATCAAATGAGATATAATTATATCTCTTAAATAAAACAGAGAAATAAAAGAAAATCAAAATCAGTGGCTACAGAATACTAAGTAAAACTACTACTAAAAGTTAATAAAAACATAGAATCCTAAAAAGCCTATGACAAAACAAGAGCTGTCTGTTGACAGCGCGCTCGACTATTCGAAGCATTGATGGAAGTATAGAGTCAAAATATTACCAGAGATTTTCAGACAAAAAAAAAAAGAAAAATAGATAGACAAACAATGTACCTGCATTTGTGGATTTGGATAGGTCTTGCACTATATGACCATGTGTGACCATGATGGTAAGTAAGTGTTCAAAGTTTCAAAGCAATATTTCAAATAGTTTAGACAAAGTATAGAATGATACGCGTATTTCTATGTAAAAAAAAAGGCAATAACTGAGTTAAAGTCATTGTCCTAGTTATGTAGTCTTGCCTACATATGTAGACTATGATGGTAAACAAGTGGTCAAGTTCCAAAGTCTATGACAAACAGATTATGCAAAATATGGACTGGTTTGAAAAACTTAACTGATTTCAAAGTCCAAAAAGGGCCATAATTCAGCCAAAATAGTTGACAGAGTTATGTACTCTTGCCTACAGATGGAAATCATGACGATAAACAAGTGTTCAAAGTTTCAAAGCCACATTTCAAATAGTTTTGACAAAACCTTGACTTGTACGAAAACTTAACCAATTTCCAAGTCCAAAAAGGGTCATAATTCAACCAAAATACTTGACAGAGTTATGTACTCTTGCCTACAGATAGAAATCATGATGATAAACATTTGTTCAAAGTTTCAAACCCACATGTCAAACAGTTTTGACAAAACATGGACTTGTACAAAAATTGTACCATTTCCAAGTCCAAAAAGGGCCATAATTCAGCCAAAATAGTTGACAGAGTTACGTATCCTAGCCTACAGATCAAGACTGTTATAATAAACAAGTGATAACAGTTTCAAAGCCATTTGTCAAACACTTTACACAAAATGTGAACTGGTACGAAAAACTTAACCAAGATTTCTAAGTTAGAAGGGGCCATAATTCAGCCAAAACCCTTAATGGAATTATGTACTCTTGCCTAAAACTGGACATGGTGATGGTACACAAGTGTTGAAAGTTTCAAAGTTTATCTCAAAAGACTTTATCAAAATGTGGACTGGTACGAAAAACTTAACCAAGGTGTGCCGCCGACGCCGACGCCGACACTGACGCCGACGCCGTGGTGAGTAGGATAGCTCTACTTATTACAATGAAGTATAACATGTACTTCACTTTTAACAGATTCCCTACAAATTGGGCAAATCCTATTCTCAATGGAGAGGTTCTCATACTGGCCGGTTTCAAGTCTGATGGGGGCAACCCCACATCTAAATTTAGCAAAAGCCGCCCTATGTTTTAAAGGCATAAACATTTTCAAGTAATTTTCAGTTAAAAACTCCTGCTTCATCAATTTGTAAGTTCTTAACTTGTTTCCTGCTCAACCATTCAAACTTGTATTTCTATTCAACAAGTTATGGCATTCAAGTCTATACTCCGAGGCGGCTGACATTAAACTATCAATAACTTTGTCACAAAAATATTTGGACGACTGTGGTTGTATTCTTTTACATCCTAAAATTGTTTCTGTTGTCATTTTCAAAAAATTTAATAAAACCTCTGTAAATGAAAATTTTGATAATTTAGACTTTGTCTAAATTGTCAGTTGTCAGTATCAAAGTTTTCAGAAATGGCGGGAAATTGCATTATATAAACATAAGAATGGCCCCAGCTTCCCTTTGAATCACAAAGGATGACTGCATTGCCTTATCATTGTATTTTCTAGGCATACTGTTGAAGGTCGGAAGAACAATTACTAGAAATTGATAACTGTGGGTGGAGATAAAGAAGTACTACAATGCAGTGCACGTCTCGCCTTTTTGCCACGTACTTTGTGACAACTTCAGTCCTAAACTCAAGTCTGATCGGCTAATTCCAATCAAAGACCTTCGAAGCTTGAAAACAATGGAATGAAGTTCTATTTTGTATCCAAGTTTATCGAATTTTTTAAACCAAAGTTTTCCGTGGCTGTCTGCACTGTCAAAAAGTGTTCAATAACAGAAAAGTTTCTTTTTGTGCAAAGAAAACTTTGAAAGTGAGTTCTGGCCTTTAACAAAAACAAGATGGTGAAAACGTCTTTTAAAATCTTCAGTTTCGGGCTTTAGAAACTCGTTTTAGAAGTCCAGTTACCAATGAATACCACAAAACGTTTATTGTTTTTGATAAATTTGTTTAGTTCTTGTATCTTATAAAAACAGATACTCAATTTTAAGACTTTCAATACGTGGAACTTGGGAACCATTCCTCGGCGAGGCGTCTTATTTTCGTGACGACTAATAACGTAATTTATTTGAATACTCCTTCTTCTGACAAGGATGCGGTTGAGTATTAGTTAAGTTCAAGCTAAGAACATACTTTGGTTATCTGATGTAAATCACGAAAATGTTAAATTGTTGCAACAATAACTAAATTTCTAGGTAAACCTTCAACGAATAAAAACCACATAGCCAGTCATCCACATTTTTCTTTGTTTATTTGTTAAGAATAAAATCGGATAAATATGGAATCCTTTAAATGCCATCGTGTTTAATATAAAGATACGAAATATGCATGGAAATTGAATATAGAAAGCGTTATATTGGCTAAGTTACATCTGGCACCGTTGTTCATTTATAGAAAGTCTGCTGGCATAAACCTATAACAATGCGTCTATTAAATCATCTCAACAATGTGCTTGGTGAAAAACAATAAAATGTGTGAAATGTAATGTGAAATTCTGGATACAATGTCTTACCAGTAACGAATATTTTGTCATCTAAAACATTCGCGGTAAAACGACATCGAGGCTCAACCATCTGTGCGCATGCGTGCCACTTCCCTGTATCCGGATTGTACCGCCATGTACTTCCCGACATTTCACCGGAAACCCAGTCTTTCCCACCAACAATATATAGCATACCGTTAAGTACAATCGGTCGGAATCCAAGGAGATTACGCAGTTTATGAAAAAGCGTTGTATTCATTCTAGGAAACATCCTGTCCTTAGTACGTGGATCTAACATGAAATAGTAAATTCTGTCACTTCCGGTAGCCCTATTGAATAGCAAGATAAACTCATAGTCCGGACGGTGGCGGTGATGGCGTATACTCATGGTTAAAAATTTCAAGTGTTGAAACCGCTATGTCCGTATATTTGAAATTTTACGTCATTCAGTAATTAGTTTTACGCACTTGTAGACTGCATTGATGCAAATTTGACAAACACTCTTTATGCACATGATATACACTAACTGTTAAGTTCACATATCCGGAATAGTTTATTTTCATTTTCCTTTAAATGTTAATCTTTCAGATTAAGTAATAAAACTACAATTAAATCTTTTAATCCGAAATCATGCTACTAAATAAAGAAGTAAAGTACGTATTAACGAGCAAGTTATGGTTTAATTTCTAAACTTTTAAGCACATGTTTTTCAAACTTGGTTCAATGCCATTAAATATGATGTGATATAAATTTATACATGTATAGAAATAATTATAATGGGAAGGAGAACTTACCATAAAATTCATCTGGGTGAATATGTTGAATTTCCACTAATATGATATGGTCAAACATCAAACCATCTTGTCACCATGTTTCTACCTTACAACGAATGTACATTCTAGATATTTATGTTATATTTGTGAGTTTAAAAGAAAATGCGCTGAAATATTACAACTAATAAAAAGATACCATAACATTAACGCGATTTCTTTCTTCAAAATTAACAATATAGTTTTCGGAATGTATGAGATTGTCACAAATATACTGTATGTAATAAGAAAGATATTGCCAAAATATCGATGGGGCGTTAGAAGATTTTTAATCCTTACCCTGCTAAATTTCTATAATGAACTCGTCCATCTTTCAATTTGGACAGTATCATTATCTGTTAAAAGTGGTGCTTATCATGAAAAATACTGACTGAAGGGCGAACAGTGCAGATCATGATCAGAATGCACGGATATGCAGGCTGATCATGATCTACACTGGTCGCAAAGGCAGAATCAATCGTGTTTAGTTTGACGGGGGTTAAGTACATATATATAAAAGCTATGCGATATATATGAAATGCTTTTTTTGTTTCCTTATGCAATACGCTGGAAAAAGGGAAAGGTTCAAACAATTATTTTAGTCCCAAAGCGTTCGAATAAAAGTAGCTGTTCCAAGTTGAAAGAGATGACTAGGCTGGGCTTATGACCCTTATAATGCACATATAGTTGTGAAGATATTGGGTTTGAGGCCTATATTATGGACAAACAGTTGTGAAGAGGTTGAAGTTGTGCAGAGAAAAATGACTGATGAGATGTGGAAATACTGAATACAATGCAGACAAAGTCGAGAAAAGACTAGACTTCAGGCCTATGTGATACTTAGTTGTGAGGCGGTTGGCAGATCGGGATGTGGGTTTTATAATGCACAACAAGTTAACACACATCACTCTTTAACTCTTACCATATTCCTATAGATCTATTTCAAACACATATATGCTCATATAAATGAATACAAATAGAACCTATGAAACGACTGCATATATAAGCCAGAGCACCAAAGGAGACACCATTAAGGGCACGACAAAGCAGGTTAGGGGACAATTATCAAATTACTAGTAAACCGTCTCCACTGGGGGATTTGATAGCTAGTTGCCATAGAATGTCTCGTCATTATACGATTTAAGGGGAAAGCGTATAACAAACTGTATATGGGCTGAACACTAAACGTGCATTGTGTCTCAGAACTATAGGGTCATAGCCTATTGCAATAAAACGTTTGGTAATTTTAATGAATAATCACATACCATAGAAATTTCAGGTTGTGAAACAACTTGTCGCAGAAGAAACCTTAGATTCCTTTTGAATTTAATAAGTAAGTAATTCTGAATTATTTATAAAAAATCCAAGAAACGATTTGTTTGTGATAACGGTAGCCTAGCTGAAGAGGCTTTTTATGATGGAGTAATATTACAAGCTCTGGTAACTCTTATTGGCTGTCAAATGCAAACCTCATTAGATTCGGCACGGTGTACATTTTCATCCAGGTGAGATAAAGTGACAACACCAAAATTAAAGGCATATTTCTTGCCATGTACCTGGTACGTATAATATTATTATTAACGGAAATATGTAAATTTAAGAAATAAGCAGTGGTAACCGCCTATATATAATATATTTATTATCTATATCTAACATATCGTGTTGCTTAAGTTATTGCTGACTATGCCTGCGTAACTGGTGATAAGCTTAACACAAATCTTCTTCATAGCAATACAAAAACAAGTCTACGACATGTGGCGCACAATTATATCCGAAATGGATTACCACTTACATGTTGGAAAACAGTATTTTGTGTTTGCGGCCTATATTAAATGAATAAATAGTTGTTTCAAGGTAGAACAAGTGTGCTGGCTACGGAAGAGCATTAGTGCAAGGTGCGTTTTATTTATTCACTCGATTGTTAACTCGAAATTTCGATATACTAAGTCGAAATTTTGACTTAGTAACTCGAGTTGAAATTTCGAGTCACTTAATGCGAAAATTCGAGAAACTAAGTCGAAATTAACTCGAAATTTCAAGTTAATAACACGAACTTCGACTTCATACCTTGCACTTTTATCCGCAAAATTTGAACGTCTGTCCGTCTGTCAAAGGCCAAAAAATTAATGGACGACTTTTGACTCTTCGAAGTGAAATCATCTACCTACACATCTATATATTGTACCCGACATGTAGCGACTTGAACATATACTACCATACATCAATGTATGACCTACCCCATAGCCTCTAGAGCTACTCCAGATTTCAAACTGAATCCAGGATATATACCTTCATTTACATGTATAGTATGTTCCGGTTGTAGGGGCTCGAACTAGGTCGAAAACCTTCCAGATATGGTCAAAACAGTGAAATATTGTAAGTTTGAATACATCCCGGTCACCTTCAATGACCGCTCCTAAAAATCTAGATCTATCCAGGTACCCAATCTTGGTCAGAATCATAACTACACGTTCATATAGGGTATGTCTATATTTCATTGCCATATTGGCTCAAACTAGGTCGAAACCCTTCCAGACTTAAACATGATTTAAATAGTGATATTTTTATGAGCAAACGCTGCCTGGTCATCTTAATCATATGACCCTGTAGGGCTACCCGATGGATACACCAGGTAGAACCTATATATCAACGTAAACTATTGTAGTTAGTAACTCGAAATTTAGAGATACGTAACTCGAAAGTTCGACTTAGTTACTCGAAATTTCGACTTAGTAACTCGAAAATTCAAATAAGTTACTCGAAATTACAACTTAGTAACTCGAAAGTTCGACTTAGTAACTCGATATTTCGAGATATGTAACTCGAAATTTCGAGTTGATAAATAACATACACCTGACACTAATGCTCTTCCGTAGCTGGAGGACTACATAATAATAGGACTACATATAATACATAAATAGTCGTGAAAGGCTGTACTGGAGGCCAATATAGTTCACAGATGGAACGAAAGAATATGACGAGTATATTAAAAACAAATACATTATTATTATTATTATACCACACTTTTATAGCACTCTTTTCATACAAAATATGTGTTTTCAAAAGTGCAAAGTTTACAAAAACAACGAACACATACATACATATACAAACATGTAAATATATTGGTAAAAGATTAAAAAGAATAGTAATTAAAACAAGATCATCCATGAAATATGTTCAACGTTAAATTACATTACGCGAGCAATTCCTTTCTCAACACGAAACAAACCTGTTATGGTTTTGGGTTGGGTTTAACGCCATTTTCAACAGTATTTCAGATTTTGTTATTTTATATAACATGTGTGAAAGAGATACGTTTTCAAAGATTTTTTAAATGCGGACAGTGAGCTTGAATCTCTGATGCTTGTTGGAAGGGCATTCCAAAGCTTTGGAGCTGCATGCTTGAAACTTCTGTCACCATACTTTACTGTTCGACTCCTCGGTACAACCAAAGACACCGGGCCTTTGCCGACCTTAAGTCTCTACGAGGCTTGTACAATGTACTTGGGAGATTCATTGTGCATGGCTTTGTATGTAAGTGTCAAGATTTTGAACTCACATTGAAGTTTTTGCAGTGTGTCTTTGGAGATTCCATACAGCAGCGAGTTACAGTAATCTACTTTTGATGTAACCAGAGAGTTCACAAGACACTTGGTAGCATCAGCTGAGATGTACTGCCTAATGTGGCCTATTTGCCGAAGTTGTGCATAACTAGCTCTACATAGAGAGTTAACATGCTGTGTCATGACCATGTTTGAATCCATTCTAGCACCGAGATTCTTCACACAAATTGATGGTTTAATCTGAGAGGGTCCTACTTTCACGCAGATATATTCGGGTATTTTTGTGTGATTTGTGTGAAACAAAATGACCTCAGTTTTGTCAGTATTGAGCTTCAGCATGTTCTGATGCATCCAAGATAACATGTAGTTATAAAGAGGAATATTGTATGGTTTCATAACATAAAAGCGTGAGGAAACTGTGAATCCATCTATGATAGATATTGTATGATTTCCTCACATAAAAAGCATGAGGAAACTGTGAATCCATCTATGATAGGTTTTGTATGGTTTCCTCACATAAAAAGCGTGAGGAAACTGTGAATCCATCTAAGATAGGTATTGTATGGCTTCCTCACATAAAAAGCGTGAGGAAACTGTGAATCCATCTGTGATAGATAGTGTATGGCTTCCTCACATAAAAGCGTGAGGAAACTGTGAATCCATCTATGATAGATAGTGTATGGCTTCCTCACATAAAAGCATGAGGAAACTGTGAATCCATCTATGATAGGTATTGTATGGTTTCCTCACATAAAAAGCGTGAGGAAACTGTGAATCCATCTATGATAGGTATTGTATGGTTTCCTCACATAAAAAGCGTGAGGAAACTGTGAATCCATCTGTGATAGATAGTGTATGGCTTCCTCACATAAAAGCGTGAGGAAACTGTGAATCCATCTATGATAGATAGTGTATGGCTTCCTCACATAAAAGCATGAGGAAACTGTGAATCCATCTATGATAGGTATTGTATGGTTTCCTCACATAAAAGCGTGAGGAAACTGTGAATCCATCTATGATAGATATTGTATGGTTTCCTCACATAAAAGCGTGAGGAAACTGTGAATCCATCTATGATAGGTATTGTATGGTTTCCTCACATAAAAAGCGTGAGGAAACTGTGAATCCATCTATGATAGGTATTGTATGGTTTCCTCACATAAAAAGCGTGAGGAAACTGTGAATCCATCTAAGATAGGTATTGTATGGCTTCCTCACATAAAAAGCGTGAGGAAACTGTGAATCCATCTATGATAGATAGTGTATGGCTTCCTCACATAAAAGCATGAGGAAACTGTGAATCCATCTATGATAGGTATTGTATGGTTTCCTCACATAAAAAGCGTGAGGAAACTGTGAATCCATCTATGATAGGTATTGTATGGTTTCCTCACATAAAAAGCGTGAGGAAACTGTGAATCCATCTAAGATAGGTATTGTATGGTTTCCTCACATAAAAAGCGTGAGGAAACTGTGAATCCATCTAAGATAGGTATTGTATGGCTTCCTCACATAAAAAGCGTGAGGAAACTGTGAATCCATCTGTGATAGATAGTGTATGGCTTCCTCACATAAAAGCGTGAGGAAACTGTGAATCCATCTGTGATAGATAGTGTATGGCTTCCTCACATAAAAGCATGAGGAAACTGTGAATCCATCTATGATAGATAGTGTATGGCTTCCTCACATAAAAGCATGAGGAAACTGTGAATCCATCTATGATAGATAGTGTATGGCTTCCTCACATAAAAGCGTGAGGAAACTGTGAATCCATCTGTGATAGGTTTTGTATGGTTTCCTGACATAAAAAGCGTGAGGAAACTGTGAATCCATCTGTGATAGATAGTGTATGGTTTCCTGACATAAAAAGCGTGAGGAAACTGTGAATCCATCTGTGATAGATAGTGTATGGTTTCCTTACATAAAAAGCGTGAGGAAACTGTGAATCCATCTGTGATAGATAGTGTATGGTTTTCTTACATAAAAAGCGTGAGGAAACTGAATCCATATTGTGACCAAATAAACTTAAAAATTGCTGTAAGGTATGAAACAGAAAATATGTGCCTATAAGTATTGTTAATAAATCTTAAACAATTTGTAGGCTGTATCAAACCAGATTTGATCTGCATGTGTAGATTGATTCACTGTTCCTTACTAATTTGTTTTCAAAAATACCGCTGACACTGTAAAAATCTATGTCTTTATATATTAAAACAGGCTTTGACTGTATACTTTACTATATTTGTGTCAGTGAATGATACACAAAATTTCTCCAGATCAGATCATTCATCAAATGCTGATATGTGTATACAATTCCTCGTTACAGATGAATTTAAGGAGTCAAACAATTAAAACAAGTCTAACTTTTCATATCTCCCATGTATATTGTTAACAATTATTTTATATGAAATTGTTAACAATTATTTTATATGAAGTATTGTATTTTGTTTTTTCGAACCCTATAATAGCCTCCATTTTTTTCAAGCACATTTTTGAAGGATAAGTCAATCATATTAAATCAATATCAGCCTTTCTAATCAATAATTGAACGGTTATACACGAAATACCTATTAATATATTTCTTTGATGATAAAAACATTTATGTGTATGTACTCGAGTCAAATCTCATTATTTCCTAAAAGTCGTACTGACTCATTTTCAAATAATTTCGTTTCTAGTTAATAAAAACCTCTCAGTACTTTTTTTTTATCAAGGGAATAACTATTAGCTGATTTTATTTTTTCAAAAAAATCTTTGATCAAATTTTTTAATGATTACAATGTATTTAAAAAATGATCAAAACTGTGATCAAAATTGTTAATATTTATTTATAGAGTGATCAAAACGGCATTTGACGTATTTATAAAGTGTTAAATGAACTTAATATGAACTGGTATTTTACTCTCATATTTCACATGCATTTATTAAAGCTTACTTTACTAAAGGGCACACAGGGAATGATTATCAGCAATAAACTGTTTATACATATTTGGAATGATTATTTTAAGATTAAAAAATTTTGAAGCACGATATGCCTTGTCATAAGAAACAGAAACCCCCAAATTGATTAATAATGCAGTTGTAACAACTTGTCTGTTAAAAAAAGAATTTTGAATGTAGCCTGTTGCATTTAGAGTAGAGCCAAAAATTTGATGTCGCATTAAGCAAGAAAATTCATTTAATATAAACTGTGGGGTTGTTTAAAAGGACAAGGTGACGACCTCTGAACACGAAGGTCGCGACTTTGAACTCTGTCTAATCAAGCAATACCACTTAAGTGATCTCCATGTTAACGGATATACATTGAAAATGAGCCGCGCCATGAGAAAACCAACATAGTGCATTTGCGACCAGCATCCGCGCAGTCTGGTCAGGCTTTCAAAGCCTATTGCAATTACAGAAACCGTTAGCGAACAGCATGGATCCTGACCAGACTGCTCGGATGCGCAGGCTGGTCTGGATCCATGCAAGTCGCAAATTCACTATGTTGGTTTTCTCATGGCGCGGCTCAAATGTTTTCTCCCAGGAAACCAGATTCAAAATATTCTCAGCAGGATTCAGTCTCGGACTATTGCTTACTAAGTTTGCTTGTTTAAAATATACAAATTGTAGTATGTACGCTAATTGTTTACATATCTGTTGATATATTTTTGTTTACATTCCGCACAATACAGCAGGCATTGTCAGGTGACATGTCAAGAGGGTGAGACTTTTGTGGTTTTGTGGTTGTTACGGTCTTGCGTGACCTGAACACTATTAGAAGATTACATCAGTTAAGTTTTCTTTGGTCTTTTTGTTCCGTGCTGACTTCATAAACATTCCGGGTATATGCGTAACAACACTTCCTGTTACTTATTGTTTTAAACACACATGTACTATTAAGCATCTCGTTCACAAATATTTTTGTGTTACAGGGGCACGTTTGAGTTACATTTATGTTCATTTTAAAGTTACGCCATTTTTTTCGAAAATTAGAAAGTTCTTTCATGAGTGAAAGTTATTGTAAATAAGTAAAAACTAAAGTGGTTCAGTGAACTTTTAAGCAGTATTTACTTACACAGACAGTCGTGTACAGTCTGTTAAAAAGGAAATATCTCCAGTCAATAGAAATTCGATATTAAATTGTTCTCAGAATTAGTAATTACATGAATACTTATACAAATCACAAGTAAAGAGTATAACATCGACTTGTCTATAGTTCAACTTAGGTTTGCCTGGCTAAAGTCCAACATTGAGAGAGAAAAAAATCTTTGAAATTTATTTCTTATATAATGTAATAAAACACTTATTGTTTGGTGTGCCGGTCAATAGCTAAAACTGTTACCCCTCCGTCCTTCGGGGAAATAGGGCTGACTATTTACCGGAAATCCATTCAATAAGTATAATGTAAAAAAAGAATAATTGTGACTGAACATACGCATAGTATCAACTTGAAGACTAATGGTTATGATTTGTTTTATATTTGATATAACTTACTGCCTGTTATAAAATTTCTGATCTTTATCTCGACTTTCAGCTCATTTGCTCATAAATTTCGATTTTCAGCTTGACTCATTTTCTCTCGCCTCTTTGGTGAAGATATACTCGAAGTGGAAGAGCTTTAGACTCCACAAGCGAGGGTAGAGGGTTCAAATACCACCGCGAGCAATTTGACAGCCATTACAACTGGCTATACATTTTTGTAGTTAAAAAAACGCAAGGAGGCAGCTACAATACGCAAATGTTTCTGTAACTTTTCTACAAAAAAAAAATTTAAAAAAAATGGAATATTCTGTCTCCAGTCACTGTTTTATGTAGGGATGTTGTTAATTTGGCTTACAACTAGTTTGGAAGAAACTTACTGTACGATCAGACCTCTGCAACAAAAATGGCGGAGAATACGCGAGGATACCCAAACACACAATCTTGTAATTTCTTCTTAGTAAAGATAGTATGAGCTATCGCATTGATCGGTCCATGCATAATTTATAGAACAAACTCACTAACCTGTCAACAATAACACTAAAACATGAAGTACATTGCCCTTGATTCATTTTAGTTTGAAACAATATGGTGTCATGTTGTTAAAGAAATGACAACATTTGCCGGAAAAGCGATTATGATGTTGCCATAACAATATCAGTATAAGTACATGTTCATGGAGAAAATTTTATCTGTACTGTATTTCAAAATAAAATGTACAAACCAAACAAAAAATGAATAATATATTTGTTTATTGCAAGGTAAACATGAATCATGCTTTCACTTACAACTTTTCATCATTGAAACATTTGTTTTTGTTTGGTTTAACGTCGCACCGATTAAGTATTCGGTCTGCAAAGAAAAAGTATAAGTGAACTTTAACGTTGATGCTTGTTTATTCAGGGTGGATTTTTTCTACAATATTCATTATGACTTTCGAAATAGAATCGTCCAAATGTACTTCCCTTTTGGCACCAGATTTTTTTTCTCTCTCATCACCCAGGAGGGTATTTATCTATCAATTAAACAAGATAATTAGTTAATAACACTTTGATTCTTTTAATTTTTGATGAAGTCACCTTTAACCACATTGTGGGATGATACATTCACCCTGTACTGTGGGAATTAAAGGGAAAATGATCATATTCCTTCACGATTCATTGATAAATCATGATAATAAAATGTAAGGTGTAAACGTCTGCGGTTATTGCGGTATTTCATTCCTCCATTGCAATGAAAAGATCAATACTTTATCCGAATTTAAGTCTTATTATGGTTAACTATGTAGGGGGCATACTTTATTTAATACTTACATGCTTTAATAACTTTAAATCATTATGTGATATAATTTTATGCAATGATATAAGCGATATCAAATAATAAAGCCAAAGAAAAAATATGTAGGTGTAATTTACACCTCGTTAGAATGAAAGGCCTGAAAACCTAAATATGAGTTTTTCGGATACCAACGCATATATTTGTTTTCAATTAGCTGTAGAGGAACCTCAAATTATTCCAATCATTGTCTTATGTGTTCCATTCAGCGCTCACCATAGAATTCGAAACCGCGACTTCAGACTGTCTTCTAGCTACAGTTCTTCCGATAACAGACAGTTTTGGATCGTTTTTTTTTTTTTTAAAAAAAAAAGCTGAAACGACCCGGTGCTAAACTGAACAGAATGTAGGAGAAGGAAATATTGTTTCTTTCTCAAATCAATTTTGATACATGGGCAACACGTTAAATATATTTTATCAAACTGAAACAGAGAAACAATTCCATTCTTTCTTGCCTTATTTCAAGTATCCATAACAAACCATAAAAGGTATCATATTTACTCATTTCTCAAAGGTTAAGGCATCTTTTTCTTGGTTTTGACTTTAAAGAGATTTCAAACCCAACGAAACAGAAAATTGATACGATTCTAAATGGAAAATTGACGTACTAGTATGAGCAACTCAAAGTCAGAATATACCAATATTGTCATTTTGGCATTTGTTTACTTGCAATAGCTATACCAAATATGACTTTATTCAGTTTACGTGCAAGTCATGCTGAAAATAATGATTACAAATGAGATAATATATAAATTTGTCCCAGATTTGGACACCTATCACAATGTGTTTTAACTCGTTGGTTATTTCAAAATACAATCTTAAAGTTGGCCAATAGCAAAATTAGAATATGAAAAATGATATCCATATCTTCCTATTTTAATGGTATGCGTGAAAATGTCCGTACTTATAAAGTTAAGTTTGTGTACCTTAAACGAGTGATTATCTAACTTACAGAAATCATACACTTTACCCGAACATATACGTTGCGGTACAGAAAACTTTACTCAGCTCAGTATCAGCATATAGTATATAAAGCATATAGTAAGTACAAATTTACTGTGGTAAAAATGATTAGTCAGCATGTATCATACATTAGTTAGGCGACGGTTAGATTTAATATTCATTATTGTGTTTAAACTAAATTTCAGAGAAAAGAAAGCCTTTGATGTACACATATATATACCATGATCAAAAACATATATACACCATGATCAAAATCGTCTAAAAAGATTTACACTAAAGATAAAAAGAACCATGCGGATTTTATACCAAAACAAACAAAATTCGAAATAATGAGAAGAATTTTTATGGTTGCTAGGCCACTGTTTATGGCTCATCAGTTGAAAGCGGGGCGAGTCAACCACATAATGAGTTGATTTCTCATTAATGAAAAGAAACAAAGCAAAAACGATGGGTCATCATACATGATGACTGTGCATGTATACTTAACTTTTTCATCCTATAAAAACCACTGGCAAAGTCCCACTTCCGGAAAATATAGTGTTTAATATTTAATCTGTCATCTAATTTCTAAGAACAGGAAAAATATTTTAAAAGCTCAACTTGCTCATTAGAACAGTTGAATGCATTGAATTAATAATTGTTTGTTACAAAATGTACCTTTATACTCTCTAGTATGTTTTTGTTCATGCAGGGTGTGGTCGAGCAATACTTTTTCTGGTTTATGCAGAAAAGCTTAATTATTTCTGCAAAGTCTCTGATTATTTCATCAAAATGTTGTGAATGCAATATACTTTCTACAGAGTTCATTACCCATTCGTCAATTTCTGGAAATTTCGAATATCGTTCGCAAAATATGTCTGGAACAGTCATTAATTCTTATTAATCAGACTGTAAAGATTCATGGTCCGAAACATCTTGTTTTAATCAAACGTTTCTTAACATATGTATTTGATTTTTGAGCATAAATAGAACACATCATGTCAATTTAACAGCTGGTCTGCAAAATACATTAATAACAGATGTATTTTGTGGGGTCCGTACAAAGAGCACGAGGGCTTGTAATTGTGGTTGCCCTGGGTGACCCCTTCGTTGGTGGTGATGTGTTACTAATGATGCATTTACATGTATGATTCATAAAATGAGTGTAACCATTTTAGTCCTGTGAAGTCGGGTGAAATCACATGTCTTGATGTCCGTGGTCATTTTGTTTGCCTATAGCGTTTTTCAGAATCCAGATCTGTTATTCATATTGTATAAGTACTTTGATGCATTAGTAAGCAATGTGTGGTCATTCGTTAACCCATGAGCTGAATAATCACCTTCATAAAAAATATTCTACAAAACAAAATCATCCGAACTTGCTATCGGTTACTAGTGAGGTTGCATCATTATCATAATATGGTATCCTTTTAAACAAAATTTATGAATTCTGTTTCACGTTAAATTCATTTTCAAGAAATTATCTTTTTAAAAAAATCAGGAAAAGTCGTATTTATAAAGAATGGACATAGAAATATTAAAGGGATGCAATCAGAAAGATCAGCTGTAATAAGATATATTAATTCTTATGATCAGATATCAAAATAAATTCAAACTGAAAAGCTGAAACAATTGGTAAGATATGTTTTATGTTATTGTGTATTCGGTAATGTTTGGTTTTTATTCATTTGATTGTGTGTGCACAATATTATACATGTACAACTTCAAAAAAAAAAGAAGAGAAAAGAGGGTCTCCGTGACGAAGTCGTTAGAGTCGCTGACTGCGAATCACAAACAAACATGTTTTGAAATATTTCAAATGGAATGTGGACATTCGTATCTAGCAGGGTGTATTTTCAAACTTTTCCTGGGTCCGTGACTTTTATTCAATCAGCTCACCATGAACAGGCTTGGCGAATGGCCTTTTAATAGTTTATCAATCAATTTTAATGATATGATTTTCGGATTCAGTATTAAAGAAAAACGCACGTGTACTTGTTGACAGCCAGGGTTCTAAGAGCTGACGGAGAAACGGGATTGGTGCGGTTTGAGATCAATAGAGAACTATTGGAATATCCTGGTTGGTCGTAGGAAAATCATCTCGTGGAATATATCGATCAGTTTAAACTGTTGCATTGTTTCTAGAGGTATTGGTCAGAGATCGATGCGCAATAAATGTGTAATATCTATGTTTGTCAAAGTATCTCATTGTTGATAACAAACAACAATGTGACTCGTCACGTTATAATAATTTCTGTCACGTCTTGTTTTACGTTCTAATACGGTAGTTTTATCAGTTAATCTCTTCACAGAACACTGAAAAATAAAACACATTTTCTGTATATTTTGAGGACATTACTGGAGTCAACATTAAGAAGTAAGTAGGTGAAAAAAAACACATAAAAGATTGTGAGATATCAAAATAATAGTTTGACAAATCGAAATCCATTTTTACTTAACTTTTTGCTAGACGTTCTACATTTGTACAAATAGTCTGTACGTAATAATGAGTTCTTATGAAATTGAAAATCAAACAGGGACAGACAGACATACGCAAGGAATGGCATTTTAAAGAGCGTAATTATGTAAAAGTTATAAGGTAAATTGCTTAAATTTCAACACTAAACAAAATGCCGTCGACGAAATGATTTGCAATATTTTTTTAACGTCTCTTGATTGAAAAGTTTAGTGGAGAGATGACAAAGTTTGAAATATCACAGGTGAAAATTAATAATTAATGAAGGGCTAGGTAGCTTTCAAAGAGCCAAGGACAGGGTGACATTTAAGTTGACTTTTAATAAAGGTCAAACTTCTTAAGTACATGTATAATTTAATATCATATTTAAGAGCTCTAAACTACATTTCATTACGAAATTTTGTCAGATTTATTACACAAAGCGAGGCAGAAAATCAAAAAAAAAAGAAAATTTAATATCAATATGAAAATGTTACATAATCATCTTTGCAAACCACATACAAAGCTGCATGTTAAGTAAGGGCGAAACATTCTGAAATTTTCTATAAAAGAGTACAAATATATTTTAAAACGTTACAGAAATAAAGGAAAGAGAGGAAGGAAAGAGAGGCTATCAAGTGCTCTTCGCAGTTCAATATATTCGGAGCTTGAGCCATCCAATAAGATTGTTAATACATGACATTAGAATTGAATATGTTATTATATAAAATTTTGCATAGCTTTTTAAATACACATTTTGTAGCCGAATCTCATGTAAGTGAAATTTGTTAAGGGGAGGGTATGTAATAATGTTGAGAGAACTTGTTACCCAACCCTTTTGCATATAATATTGTTAAGTTTTGTATTTGATATGTAGATATTATGTATATTGATATGCAATAAAATATGTTTAAACTACAGAAATAGGCGTTTAATTAAATTAGTCAGTTTCAGTTTCAGTTTCAATTTACACTTATTTTTGCCTTAAGCACAGCAAACATGTGTTGCTTATAGATGGGTAATATAGTACTAGAGACCGGTGACTTATTATTTATATAATGTAGGAGTCATATATTATTTTATATCAAGAATTCAAGAGATAGTGTTGTTGTTGTTTTTTTTTATTTCTCTAGTATTAGTGTTCTTCTCAATAATGTTGACATTTATGATAAAATGTTTGCGAGAATCTTTTTCTTCAAAGTTCAACAAAAAGAATTTATTTCCTTATTGTATTTTCGTTCATCAATGCTGTTATATAATTTCACTTTTATAAGGAAAAGGTTAATTAAGAGTTAATTTTAATATCGTTGTAAAAATCAGCGCTGACGGACGTTTAGTGACAGGAAATCTCGCTTTTTCAGGAGCTAAACTTTTCACGAATATTATAGGTCTGCAGGAAGGCTTGAAAAAAAACAACAGTAATGATTGTTAGATGCATTTTCCCATGTTATGTGTTGTAGTGCAACAATGCGTGTTACGTTGCGTAATTTACGTTACGTTAGTTACACTACGTTCGACGTTTAACAGTATGACAAAAAAACACAACTTTTTGTCATTTAATGCATGTAAAAAGTAGTACAAGTTCGAGATGAGTAATTCTCGACTTGAAAATTTCAAATAGGTAAAAGTACAGGTTAATAATTATGCCAAATGACCTGTTTGAAGTTTTTTTTTCTCATAGAAATGGGAATAACACCGTATAGTACAAACTTAAAAATATTCTAAATCGAGCGGTGGACAATAACATCGACATTAGTTGCAAGATGATCAAGCAGTAGAAATATATTCTGATGTATATGAGATTTCTTTGGGGTATATCACATTAAGTGAACGCACTAATGATGGTTCGCTGTTTGACAACCATTTTGATGGCTGAACTGTAAACTAACGCTAAACGGTCTAACATGCTTAACCTCATTAGTAGACAATTATTCCATGCAAACGTTACTATGGAAACGGGTAATGAGCTTTGTGATTTTGCAGCTTAAAATGAATCTGATTTAATGCCTGCTGTCAAAAAGTCAATGGTATGTCATAAACGGACGCTGGCCAAAGTGGCCATTTTCTCACATCGTGTCGTCATCACGAATGACTACGCCGTTATAAATACAGATATCGTCATTATACATTCTTGGCATATGATGAGAGCATATTTGTCAGAAAACTTTCTTAATTGTGTTTTATTTGAAACAATATAATCATTCATTCCTTTATTGCGTCTAAAATTAACATTTAATTTTTACATAGGTTTGTAATGGGCGCATTTAGATATACATTTTTAAACCCGCCCGCTTAGCTCAATAGGGAGAGCGTTGGTCTACGGATCGCGGGGTTGTGAGATTGATCCTCGGACGGGGAGTATGTTCTCCGTGACGATTTGATTTGTCTGAAATCATTCGTCCTCCACCTCTGATTCATGTGGGGAAGTTGGCAGTTACTTGCGGAGAACAGGTTCGTACTGGTACAGAATCCAGGAACACTGATTAGGTTAACTGTCCGCCGTTTTATCACTGAAATACTGTTGAAAACGGCGTAAAACCCAAAACAAAACAAATTTCTTTTTTTTTAAATTTTAAATGATGTACAAAAAACCAGGCTTTTGAAATGGATAATATAAAATAACACCATGTTTTTCTTGCGTCCTTTGCCTTTGTCACAGCAACCTATGCTTATCACCTATGGAAAAGTATTGTAAACAACTTTGTCATTAAATGCACAGTGGTAGTTCGCTGGGCATGTTGACATGATTATATTAATTATAACAAGGAGACTTAGTCTAATAGATACTATGTACTGTGATATTTTTGTCCGGCGAAATCCAGATTCAAGATAATGTAATATCAGTTGTTTACAGTATGATCGGCGTGACGTGTGTTATTACTATCATGAGTAACCTAGTTTCAACTTTGAATGATCAGTAATAGCAGTGTATGAAATTGATAGCAAAAAGTATCAATTTCAGCAAGACTTTAATATAAGTAGATATTACACAACTTATCGGATCATCACAATAGGCTTAATGTCAACGCAATGTTTAAATATAGACCAATACACCGCGATATTTCATACCAGTTATGTAAATTAAATCGTTATCGCAGGAATAAATGTTTGTTGCAGGTACTTTCAAGGTGAATACCTAATTAATTAATGCATAAATGCTTTACTCTGTTACTCGCATTAGTTAGATAAACTGTAACAAATTTTCGTCTGCTTATTCAGTACAGGAAGTCAGCAATTGATCCGTATCTTCAACGCATGCGCATCTTACCGCCGCTTTGCCTGATGGGAAGAATACAAAATGTAAAGATAGCGAATAGGTTTATTTTTAGTTACAAATGATCTCATCCAAATAGGTCATGTGACGTAGCAGAGTAAACTATCATTCATGTATTTCGACTCATACATGAATTGTTGATAGTGCGGAGTAGTTCAGTTTGTTCACATACCGATATTCAAACAGTTGTCTACATTTATGTCAGCAACAGACTACATTTGTTCATCGATTGCTAGCCAGCCACCAGTGGCACAACAAAAGCTTGTTGAGCTCACAGAAAAGGGTGGTGTGTGTTCGTCTGTCTGTCCGTTCCGGAACGAACAGCTTGGGAATAATTTAGTTCAAAATGCACAGAGATTGTATAAATTTGTTGTAGAAGTTTTGAGGATTATTTTAAGTTCGAGCCATCCATTAGGCTTTCAAATGCCTGAATCTGGGGACGTCGAGGTCTTAAACCCAAACGTGTCCAGAGGCGTGGGGGTGTTGGCCAGGCGGAGAATTGGATTATCTTTGGATTTCTCAGACATTTCAACGGACGATTTAGTCACCAAAAGGTGTAAAATAGAATCAATGAATATTCAAATAAACAATGGACCCTATCCTCACAATGGAGGCTCAGGGATCGGACACAGGACCATTCTGCCGTCGGATTTAGCCTGTCGGATAAACAGATCAAAAACGGTTCTTGTTCTTGACTGTCGACCATTCTTTGCATATAACGCGAATCATATTCAGGGAGCTGTAAATATAAATTGTTCCGACAGATTTAACCGTCGGCGGCTTCTTCAGGGAAAGTGCTCACTAGTAGATCTTGTTACCTCCAAAGAAGGAAAGGACCTTTATAAGAAAAGATCTAATAAGGAAGTCGTCGTGTACGACGACAGAACCAAGGACATTAAAGATGTGGCCACGGACGCGTCAATGTACATAGTTCTTTCAGTTCTCCGACGGGAAGGAAAACAGGCTTCGATTTTAAAAGGTAAATAGATACATTAGTAACACATTTTTTAAATACTTTAACTAGAAAAAAACTCATCTTTCTGTAACTTCCTATTTCAGATCTCTATTTCACATTATTATACCTTGATATAACCCTTTGGCAAATATTTTCTTTTCTCTAAATACAAGATATTTGGCGTCTTTTATTGTTAAAAATGTGTCAGTGATCACACATCACAAAGTCAATGTACAGATGTCCAGGATGACTCATTCGCAACGGCCCCAGGATAAAAATCTTATATTTATAACGTTAGTTATCGATTATTTAGTGCTTGATCGATATCAGATGATTAGTAAATAAGTAAATAATGTACGCAAACAGAAAAGAAAATTTAAATTGTAAATATTCTATTTAAGAGCTCTCAACACGACACTATTGATAAATCACTTTGATAGAGTGGTGACGTAAATCCCTACATAGATAAAAGATGACACTGCGTTATAATATAGATAAATTAATTTGTCTCGAGATAAAAATGTGCGTTATCTAATCCATTAATTATGCCGTACGGGTGACGTCATAGGAATTGTCTGAGAGTCTTTTTTTGTTGATGAAGTTCCAGAGGTTATGTTTAATGGTTAGTTTTATTTCGAAATAAAATTACGCATGCATGACAATTCATTTAAAATAAGTGCATGATGACACCGAATGTTGTTATCAGCATGAATAATTTAGTATAAAATAGCGATCATAATGTTTGCGGTTAAGATTGGATTTACGTCAGTCTAGAGGAATTTCATCAATTCCATCAATTCCATCAGTAACTGATGACTGGCATTGCTCGACATGGTCCCGTACCGTTCTGGTATTCCAACCGTATTGTTCATTTTCTTAAACCCGTACCGTTCCGGTATTCAAATCATATTGTTCATGTTTATGGGACCAGTCCTGTCAACACCGTGAACTACTTTAATGATGTTATTTAAGGAAGACGTCATGTGATGCATGGTGCTTCATTATTTACTACGGCTGAACTTGACCATTTTGTTTACCATGAAATCATGTTGACTGGTCAATGCTTACGAAATGAACTTTATCGCGTTGATTACTAAACAACTAAATTGGTCAACAACTACTCTGATATCATAGCTTGGTATTACAGATAATGACATGTGTCTCAAACGGTGACCAGACGTTCATAATCACCTTCACATTATACATGCTATCATTTTGCCCACAAAAACCGCAAATACAGCCTACCACCTGATAGATCGCTATTATCATGACAAACTTCATTTTATTATCAAACCGAAGCTATGTTATCGATGCAAAACCGCTTTATCTACTACATAAGTCAGTTGTGACATACAGCGTTCGTCGTACAATAATATTTCACTACTATCTGATGAACGGTGAGGATTTTGTGAGAAATATTTCTCGCAGCAAAGCCAGAACATAGTGCTAAAGAGTCGTCATCGTGTACCCCAGAGCTACTGTTTAGAAGATTAACTGATAAGCCACATTTTGTACATAGCATGCCAATGAGGTCACGGAAACCGCTAATTGATCCTAATTGCTATGGAACTATACCAAAGATGGTTAAAGAAAGCGCACTGGCGACATTCTGCTGCTGTTTTTCATTCTTGTAAAATGTTTGATTACAGCGAAATAAATCCGATGATTCATCTAATCTGGTCACGATTCTGTAGAAAATGATGCCAGACTTAATTGAATGGATTACAATGGAACATTGACGTGCCCCGGTTAATTAGATGTAATAGATTCCTGAAACATAATTTACTTTTTGTGCATGCTCTACTAAAATGGGTTTTCTTAAAGATTTACTTTTTCTCTACTATTAAATTTTACCCATTCTAATGAAACCGCCACGAAGGCATTTTTATGATCATTTGCACATAACTGCGTTCTGATAATTTCTAAGAGCCCACATCAGAGAAACAAATTCTCTGCGTAGTAGTAAGTGTTTTACTATTTTTGTAGAATAAATGACTCATTTTGATCGCATCTATAAAGCTCTTAATCTCCCTCCGCTGAAATATCAGCGATTTTTGGCTCCACCAGACGAAAATCGGGTATTTTTAGAAACATGTACAGTAGCGGTAGCAGTGGTTCAAGATTTGTTTCGTTGAAAGAGAAGTTTTGATTAAAATTTGGCAGAGGTAAAATAAAATACTCCCAAAACGACTTTGATTAATTAGAAGTTATTTTAGACTTAAAATACTTAGTCAGACGGGCACAACAAATTAATCGAAATAAGGGCGTACTTGATTCTTGACATTAAAGTTCGGGATGAACTGAAATAAAGTTCTTTAGTAGCGGTTTTTGACCTCCTGTAAAATTAATCGCTGCTGTCTTTGTTTTCTTTTTTATGTTGTATGACTAATCTTTGGAAACTGGGGCTGGTAGTGACTCATATTTCAAGCTCCCTCTTTGTATGGGGCCATGCGAGCTATGACGTCACTGAATCTTTTCGGAGATGAGTCTGTCGGCTGCTACCAGTGCAGCACCACGCGCGCTCTAAAATTAGATTTATCATAGAGATCAGCTGTTTGGGAGATGTAGCACACTTGTATAAAGCCACAAAAATGCAGTAGCATAGATAAACAGACTCTTGACGTAGATTTGTATACGCTAGGAACCAATATCCAGGTAATAAGCTGCTGTTTAATGAATGGAAACTACTTTCTTCGTGGGAAGCAGATACGATCAGATCGAGGATGCAGCAGAAGACCGAACGTGGCGATGCGCCAATCTAAAAAGTCTTACACTTCTGCGTCAACAGCTAAATTTTTTGCGCCCGTTTTTCATTACCTACACTACGTTTTTTTACAATTAAAGAAGCAAGTCTTAAATTATGATATAAAAATAAACTTTTTTTTTTAATTTGTAATTACTTGATATTCCAGGAGGCTTGGACGACTTTCAGGCGGACCACGAGGACCTGTGTAAAAGTTCCCTGAAGGCCCACGAGCATAAGCCCCTATATAGCCCCACGACACCTATTATAGAACCCGCCATAGAAACGGCAACAGCATCACAGATTTTACCTTTCTTATACTTAGGTAAGTTTTAATCACACCATCTATGTCCGTTTTAATCATAATTCATTGATGAAATGGATTTGTGAATTGGTATCAGTTGTAAACTAGTCTTGAATTTAATTTAAACTACGCGCTGACTTTTTATATGCTGTTGAGTGTTGACTTTTAATTGTGAATGTAATACGATTTTAATTACCTTCTTCCTTAATTTCTTAGGGAACGAACGTGACGCGGCAAACTTACAACGTTTGAACGACCTGGGGGTTACCTACGTCCTAAATGTGACATCACATATACCTCTTCATTTTGAAAATCATGGAATAAAATATAAAAGAATTCCAGCCTCGGACAGTGGCCAGCAAAATCTCAGGCAGTATTTTGAAGAGGCCGGATTATTTATAGGTAAATATTTATTAGTTTTTGCAGTATCTTTATACTAAGGAACCTTTAAATGTTTTTTTGTTGCTTTGACTGAATCTTTCAAGTTTTGGAGATTTTTTCTCCTCTAGGTTCGCGCATCTGTTGTCACATCGCTTCGTATTGCGGCGGGAAAACGGTGTACGCCGTGCGACTAATGTTTCCGTAATGTTCACACCTGTCGCAGCAACAATGAAAAAATACCAATTAGTTCCGGTCGATTGTTAGGATATCATGACTAACGTTTGTCAATATTTGTTACATAACGACCGATACCTGTATTTAATACTGGTTTCAGAGAGCATTATTTGTCGTCTGCTGCAGTATCATTTACTTTTGTTTCTTTGTCAAATGTTTTTTCCCGTTTGATCAGATTCGTATTCCCTCGGATAAACTTTATGAAAATTAATATTTTTCTCCGTACGGTGGTGGTATTGTTGACGTTATGATGACGTTTTGATGACTCATTCTCGGTATCTATGGTATTGAATCGAAATCTAAGTTCCAATTATTGGCTGAGTCTTTTGTTACGCAATATTGCTGCTGCCACATTTCGTTTGCCAGTTCTCGTAATTTGTTCAAAAGCGGCTTCATCATGGGTAATTAGGTTTGGTTAAATAACCCTCAAAGAATTACTGCGCGCGTCAATTAATTTTACTCCAAATGAGATAGCTGTTATAGCGGAAATTCGAATTTCATGAAAGTGGATCTTTAGCATGTACTCATAAATGTTTTGCAAATAAAAAAGAGCTATTAACCCTTGTTGCTCGTGTTGAAAACTCATGCGTATATGAGTCAATAAAAATCTGAACAGGAAATTAAAACACGGGATGTAACACCCGGTAATCATTTCGTTTATAAATAACCGGATTGGGGATATTTTATCTTGAACGTTCGTTTTTATCAACAAAACGAGTTTGCTTTAAATTTTAATGAAGTATCGCACAGTGTTCTAATAAAGTAATGCATAAATTATTTCATAGGAACCTCCTATGACGACGGGAGATCTAGTTTTACTGAATCATTACGCAATGTCTTGATATTTTTCTTTCGTTTTAGCCAAGGCTGTATTTTTTTTTTCATAAAAAAAATTAGTTGGGTTTAGTCGTGTATTTTGTTTAAATGTTAGTGAATAAAAAAAAATTATATATGTTCTCGTTGTAAAAGAGAAGTATAGGATCCACGACTGAACTCTAAACAAAATATACAGAATAGTTTTATCTACATAAACTAGATTTCTACATGTAGGCCTATATACATGCCGATTATGACAGAGATACGAGTTATGACCAAAAAGTGGATCAGTCATATGCGCAAACTTAATCGGCCAATTTTAACTCTTTCAATAGAAGCTGAGTCATGCCTGTCATTTATTAGACAAACTTTCGATTTTATTATACATTTCTCCATTTAAGTGCTGTTTTATTTGTCATGTAGTCAAGAGAAGTACAAACACTTAAAGAAACCACACGGCTTTTTCACAATAATGATATTAAATTCTTGGATACGATCCATTGTCAACAATGTTAGTCAATAATCTATTTAAAACATTGTTGTCCATACAAAAAATATGAGTTATTTCGAAGGGCTTCAAGATTTCGGAAGCTTTTATAATGTAGTGTTTAGTGTTATTTTATACTTTAAGATGTGTTTCCTGTATTTCTGACGATTTATATGTTGAAAATCCTTAAAATTTTTGAGAACGCTTCCGCTGTCACTTTCTTCCAGTTCCGGTTCCCACGAGCTTTTGTCAAAAATGTCTTCTATACAAATCAGACTCCATTGTTAACGCTTGACTCATTTATGTTGTTCCTATTGTTGTGCTTGGTCATTTTTAGATCTGTTCAATACTTTCCTCCGCGCGGGAACCTGTTCCCGCCATTTATGGGGCTGCAGACGATACTTTGTTGACACCTGTTCTGAGTCACCCAAACTAGATGCTGTCGTTCCAAAATCCGTATTATGACCAAACAAGATTGAGCGTTCCGCGGAAAACCATAGTAACTGCTGCTTCTTATTAATTCAGTTAGGCTTAAAATGCGATTGCGCTGTGGCGTCGAAAATAATGATTTCGAGGGAAACATATGGTAACCTGGAAACACTTTTATAAAAAGAGACAAACTAATGCTCTATTGAACACCCGCTTGTTTCCAAGATAGTCGTTCATTCATTCAAATCATGTCTTAATTTGTAACATTCAATTGAAACATGAGTCACCGAAATATAGCGAAAGCAAAACATTGAAACGATTATTAATCGAATATTGAACTGCCTGGATGTTTGATTGCTACCGGATGATCTTGAAACACTTAAACAAACATAAAAAACTTAGCAACGACTTGTTTCATTGCAGATGCAATGAAACTTGACATTTATAATATTAAAGTACTTCGTTTTTTATACCAGAATAAGTGTGTGTGTGTGTGTTTTTTTATAATAATAATAACATACTTAACGAATTATTTTTTTAAAGCGGTCTTAAATTAAAACTTTTTTTCTTATAGCGAAGGAACGATTCATCGATGTATTCCTTTTGTGTGCGAACTCTATTTGAAATATGTGACTGAATATGTAGACACAGCAGTGAACAATATGGCAATCTCGCTAATAGTGATATACATCTCTTTCCATAATATAACGCTAGTCGGGCGGCATATGGCCTGCTGACTCATGCAATAATATCATTAATATACATCACCCACCATATTAGATGCACATATTCCCATTATACCACGCTTACTTTATACATATTGCATACATGTAGGCATTCGTACATAAATAGTCTAATAATGTAAAAATACAATTCATCAAATTTTAACATTGTGGTTGTGATTCGACCTTTTTAATTCATAAATGTTATTGAAGGTAAATTTCATAACATGACAAGATACTTAGTTATAATTGTATGTCGAGGACATTTATGTAAATTAGTCCCGCACTGTAAATGTCGTAGGACATATTAATGCGCATAAGGACAATAAACATGTCACGTGACTATTTCTTATAATACTGAAAAGATCATTACTGGCCGTTTTGCAAAACTGGAAATAATAATCGATATGCTGTCTGTAATTTTCATAAACTGTAACTAAATAAACTGAACGATGTATATGCTTACAGCACTTGCGCGTCCTCGTACCGAAAAGTTAAAAACCCGCGCATGATTTGGAAATGTTTCGTATCCATAGAGATAGATACTGTTTGGCCAAATAAAACATGTTTGCCTTTTGATGATTTAAGTCAGATAAATCATAGTTGGTCCATGTGCCATGTGTACTTCAATTACATATGTTTATAATTCTTTTATTTTCAGATGAGGCACGTGAGGCGGGTGCTAAAGTTCTAGTCCATTGTCAGGCAGGGGTGTCAAGATCAGCAACAATCACTATAGCATTCCTTCTTCGCCATTCACGAATGTCAATGACCGACGCTTACAGATTTGTCAAGTCGAAGCGCCAAATTATCTCCCCTAATTTCAACTTTATGGGTCAGCTTTTAGACTTTGAACAAGCTTTGAATCAGGGACGAGTTTCTAGAACGTTAACGCCATGCATTGAAGAAATCGAAACATTTGTGTGACCCGGATTTTCCTTCAGATACGATATGTGAATGCTCAACCTAGTTGCGGATCGATTCGTGTGTTACAAAGGGACTAAACTCTTTCCTAAGAGTTGTCAGGCGTTATCAGGGATGCGGGGAAACGTTTCATGCAGCGTTTAATTGCAGTGACTTTGCTGAATATCAGAAAATAATAAGTGACAAGAAAAACTGATTAAGTGACAGCTCAGGAGAAAACGTGGAAATTATTTCATTTCCAAAATGAATGGAGACGGGGATTTGAAAATGAGATTAATATTGTAGCAAGGGACAAACGAATGCAAACGAAACGCTGACTCAGCGTAAATTCTTCCTCGAAGAGATATTCAAAAACGCTGCGCGGGAAAATAATTATTTGAAATCCAACTGATGTTGATAATTATATAGTTTCGGCTGTAGAGAAAAAAAAAGAACATTCCTTTCAGTGACTCATTAATAATGGAAATCAGATGTGAAGAGAAAAAAACGAGTTGAGAAGAAAATTACATGTCTTTCACTAATTTGTTTCCTGGCCTGTGCAATCGCTTTTGTTCTTTTTAATTTTTGAACATGAAATGTCAAAGATGAGCAATGGGTTGGGTGGAGAAAATTAGAGAAAGTGAACATTACAGATGGCGCAATTATATAATAGACATATTTCTCTCATCAATCGAGAATTTGTAATAGCAGTGGTGATACATGAGAGATTAACGTTAAAGAGGCATAGTGATTAATTTTTTTTTCACATGGTTTGCTGAAAAGGCCATCTCTACCCATCCACTCATTTTGTAAATATGTCGGTTGAATCATTTTTGGGTATATACGATTGGAGAAATGATGCATAGATTATGTAAATGTATTTGGGTCAAATTTTGATCTATTTGACTTAATTAAGGATATATGAGTAATAAATGAAAACTGGAATATATGTATAGAAAATAATTTGAGATTCATATCCAAAGAATTTCCGACCAGAAATGGCATTTTAATATGTGTAGACACATCAATATTAGATGTAGGATAAAGAAATCCTAATGGTATTTTGATATTTTTGAAAAATTAATTTATGTTAGAAGTTATTTTAAAATTATTTGTACTTGCAATTGTTTTAATGTTGTAAAACACACACAAGTATTGCCTGGTTGGTAGAGAATTAAGACTCAATTATCCTGACTAGCGACTTAGTCAGACATTATCATGAAAGAAAATTGCTCAAAAAATCTTAACATATACAAACCATCAGTATAAAAATAGGCCTTAGCCTGTTATTATTTGTATGAATCACATTTTTGGTATTTTTGTAAAACTGAAGGGGGACCAATACAAAAGAACACCTTCAAGCAACATAAACAATTCATACTACCATTTGTGTCATCTTCAAAGAGGACATTTTGACAGCACCTATTGTGCAAAATCAAATACCAGTTGTAAAGTAACAATTCTGTCTATTTAAACAATTAGTAAAATTACAGTGTTCTGGCCCTACGTTGACATTATACTTGATTGATGTTTTTTTTAACAATTTCAAGTGGTTTCTAACTGACCCTTTAGCAAATTCACATCTTTAAAGTATAGACTTTATTTTAGAATTTATCTTAAATATACACATATTTCGTTGTCACTTTGAATATAATTAAGTCACATGCAACTTTCCTTTACTGGTACATATTGCTTTTAACTATAAGTCATTTAAAGTTGAAGAAATCTTGTTACAAAGCTTTTAAAAAATTGTATAAAAAGTGTTTTTATTAATGAAGAAACAAGTAATTGATCATTCTTTTAATTATAAGTTTCATTTGAAGAAGTTTCTTGTCAATTTCATTAAAATGTCATTTCATAAAACAGGATATATCTTTTAAAAGAATTTCACAACCCATATCCTTTTATTGTTCATTCAAGGCAGATTTCTAGTTAAGACGTTCTATTTATTTCTCAAATCTGAACGCAAACACTTTGGGGCAATGTACTCTATTGTTCGACTATGGTGACTCATGTCGCGGCAATGTCGTTTGTATATGTTGTCACAAAATGATCTGTCAGAGCGTCAATCTTAAGTCCCCATGTATTTATAGTACTGTGTTATACTGCGCAATTACGCATGCTTTTAAAAGCCAAAAAACTTGTTAACATATTAATTATTATTTCATGCGAATTTATTTCCTTTCATTACAAAGTTTTGAACTTTTTTAATTACATGAGTCAAAATCCTAAACTACTTGAAATAGAAGTATTTCAAGTTGTAAGTGATTAAATGTAGATTTAAATTTTAGTTTTGTAATCTTAATTTATAATCTTTTCCGACAAGATCTTAACTGGCTTTATAGTTGGATTGATTTGTATTTTAGTTATTTTATTTTGTTCATAATACTTGTATCGGTATCGACAGATCACTGTATTGAAAAGACGGGCGGGCGTTACGACGCCGATATTTATTTATTAGTTCAATATCAATCATGATTTTGTTTATTTTCTGATAAGAACGGAATGATTCAGTTGTGTACACTCATTCAATTACACATGAAAATCAATTATGATACATAGTAAATATGACTAGGTTTTTATCATTTTTATTTGACCACAAGGAAGAAGGAAACAAACGGACCCGGATCTCTGACTATTAAAAAACAGGAGCTACCTCTGATCAATAAAAAAAATGTTTGATTGTTTGATTAAAATATGTTGAACATTTTTCATTAAGTTGTAAAATAATTGTTAAAATGTACCAGATGTTTATCAGTGTAATTACGGATATGATTTTAATAAATATTTTTAAAGTATTGATATTTTTTACATGTTATATGAGAAGGCAATATATAAGTTGCTGAAAAACACGCATTTACACGTTATCTAGATTTTTATTTCACACAGTTGTGAATGGAAAAAAAATGTTGTATATATTTTCAGTTTCGTCATATTGGTTATATATTGTAAATTTCATTCTTGTGTTTTTAATTTATCAATCAAGTGCTCTTCATTACATGTACATGATCTATATGGAGTCTTGTGACTGTTACGTCATTGGAGTAAACATGTAGAAAATATTGAAAAGAAAAAAAATGAAAGAAAAAAAACGAGAAAAAATAAAAAATATAAAAATTATAAACACGTTGTTTGTTCTTACGTTCATTTAACCAAGGAAACGGTATTATAAAAATGGTTTGAATCAAAAGATTACATAACTTCTGACCACGGACGATCTGAGTTCAGTGTTTGCCATATATATAATAAAGAGTGTACTACCAGTTTTAGAACTGTCCAAGTCTACATTTCTTTTTTTTTTCAATAAAAACCAATGTAGAATGATACATCATAGCATGGCCATGACTTAATGCAAGATATATATGTTACAGGAATATCATTTCCTTATAGATGAATGCATTATAAAGATTTAATCAATCCAGTTGTCATACTCATTGTGTAAACTTGTCAGATAGCGATATGGATAAGTTACAAAGCAATTATGCAATATTTTCCGTACCAAGCTGACATTGTCACTTATTTGGCACTGGGACCAAAGCGCGCTGCAGTATTTCAAGAAGTTTTTTCTTCTTCTTTTTATATATTTTCTTATGTCCCCTTAAATGCATAGTTGGATAATGCCCCCTTGACGTTTAAAACTGCTTTTTCTAAGCCAAGTCACGTTTAAAAAAAACATTAGGGACTGATAACAAATCTAATTACGAACTGGTAGCCAGTCTAATTTGGGACTGGTATCCAGTCAAAGGACGGACTGGTTGTCAGTCTAATCAGGGACTGGTCGTCAGTCTAATCAGGGACTGTTAGACAGTGTCAATCAGGTATTGGTGGCCAGTCTAATTAAACTCAAACTCAAATAGTTTATTGCATTAAACATACAATTATATGCTTATAGCAAAAACATATATAGGCCTATATAGACAGGGACAAGTAGCCAGTCTAATCAGGGACTGGTAATATACAATGCTTATATACAAAGAAATCCACACTGCGCTTTGCGCACATCAGAAAATAAATATTACACTGAATTTATTACCTTAAATTATGACAGTGCATCTTTTTATGATATATTGCATGCTAATGCAATGGGGGACATTTGATACGGGGTTGTTTTTTTTTTCTTTTTTGAAGTGATCTGCAAATTTTCAAGGCCGTCAATATCATCAAAACAATAAAATTGAAACTTCCGTGTCAGTCTTGTGACAACCTGATGTCCTAATTTACTAACCGAAAATATCAACAACTTTGATGAATCATCGAGTCATTCTCGGATCATTTCATTCAAGTCATGAAACTGTGAAATATCAAAAATATGAAAATTTTAAAATCAACTTTCATCATCACAAAATTCTGAATCACGGTAACCATGACGATGAAGTTTTCAAAGCCAATTATTATGAATGAATTCATGGTATGTTTCTTTTTCATAAAAATACGAGCAAAAAAATAGTGACTCAGAGAAGCTCGTTAAAATTAACCAGCCGTGCAAAATGCACGCGATAGAGTGTAACGTTCGAAAAACTATGAACGAGTTTTTGACTAACCCAGTGATTGACAAGGCAGCCAGTTCAGTGTGAACGATTTAGTTAGACATCTTGTGTCAGAAACATATTTAAATGAGTAAACAAGACAAAATATTTATTTTTTGTGGTCATGGTGCTTTACTTACTGTATATGATGCATAAACAGAAGTAATACGCCCTTATGAAGATAACTGGTATACGCGTGCACGTGATCGTCTGGCTCTAGATCAATTAAACTAACCGACGAGCACCTTTTCTCTCTGCTTATATGAAGATACTAAATATCTTAAAAATGCACAATATTTTTGTTGTCAGTTAAATCAAATTAATTGCGTTTAAATGTATATACAGTGCTTCGAAAAGCAAAAACATCGGATTAAGCCCAAGTTCTTCAAACGTTAGAGTCGGCGCTCAGCAGAAAAAGACATTTTCAAAATACTAAGAAAATCCAAATTACTGAATCAAATTTTAAGTTACAATTCTATACATTACTACTGTACTTTTAGACACAATGGAAAGAACAATTCGTATAATACAAAATATATAATTGTTCCCGAGCTTACAGGAAACTCTCTCATATCATTTTATTTACATTAGTGAAACAAAGAAAATTAAATGTGCGGTTTCATTTCATCATCTTAGTTTCAATGTGGGGAAATACTGTAATACATTTGAGCCGCACCATGAGAAAAGCAACATAGTGCATTTGCGACCAGCATGGATCCGGACCAGCCTGCGCATCCGCACAGTCTGGTCAAGATCCATGCTGTTCGCTAACGGTTTCTCTAATTACAATAGACTTTGAAAGCGAACAGCATGGATCCTGACCAGACTGCGCGGATGCGCAGGCTGATCTGGATCCATGCTGGTCGCAAATGCACTATGTTGGTTTTCTCATGGTGCGGCTTATTTGTACTTTTAAGCTGAAAAAGAATGAATACATTATATCGCTGAAATTATTAATAAAATTTTCATTTAGTTGAGGATTTCAAGTATGTTCTTCTTTAGTACTAAACAATGGTATGAAATAATCATGGACAGTGTGAAAGAAAAACATTCTCCAAAATTTTCTATGATTTTTATTAAAGAGCAGGTGTAGGTGTATTTGAAAATTAAAATTGAAGAAATCAAGTCCATACTATAGGTGCCGAGGAAACACAATTTTCTGTGAATATAATTATGTTCCTATTGATTTGATGCGCAAGCTGTTTCCTGTTTATACATATGCATAATGTCCATATGTTTTACATATAAACACTAAATCGGCAGGTCAATGTACTGGCAAGCATTAATCCATATCATATGTTTTATATCAACCAAGAATTAATCATACAGTAGATCCATTTTTTAATTTATATCCGCTGATTTACAGATGCGCCGTGTACATATAATGTTGCAGCTGGGACGTTTTCCGTTGATTAATAATTTTACCAAAAGATGAAACTGGATTCTCTTCTGCTTGTACCTGATGTTACAAGAGACCATGGTCAGTTGGTCAATGCTGGCGGACAGTGACCGTCCTGGATTTTGTTGACAGCTGTGATAAAAAAAAATCATCTGCCTTTAGTGACATTAAAAGCACCTGTATTCATACAATGTTCTCCATATATAGAGCCATAACATGTCCGTCTCTAAGTATCGCAAGAGCCCCTTTGAAAATTCTAACCAGTGACACTTCCGTCCCTTAAAATCAATGCGTTCTTTTCATTGATACTTCTTTCAGTGATGTAAGACCCTTTGTACAGGTTCTCCATTATTCACAAAAGTTTCGTTAGATTTCTAACATACGAGGAGTTCTATATGCTGTGCTGCGTCCCTCCCTTTACGTACCAAAACACATCTCGAAAAATGCCCGTCCCTTCTTCAACCGAGAGCTTTGTACGGAACTGCGGCCAGAAATTGGGCCTGTCGTCGTGTATGTTTCGCAATATGTACTTCATGACCGGAAGATTTCATGAAGTCATCATTTGATTTTAGCAATTAACAAGCAATCATAACATAATGTCATGAGCCGCGCCATGAGAAAACCAACATAGTGGGTTTGCGACCAGCATGGATCCAGACCAGCCTGCGCGTCCGCGCAGTCTGGTCAGGCTCCATGCTGTTCGCTTTTAAAGCCTATTGGAATTGGAGAAACTGTTAGCGAACAGCATGGAGCCTGACCAGACTGCGCGGATGCGCAGGCTGGTCTGGATCCATGCTGGTCGCAAACCCACTATGTTGGTTTTCTCATGGCGCGGCTCTCATAGTTTTTTTTGTAATAACGAAACTTTAGACGTAGTATATGTTTTAATAGAAAAAAACTCTGCGTGAAAACAAATATGAAAAACACATGGCAGTTTTTCTTTTGCGAGCAATCTAAGTTAAAATATTATTTAAAAGGCAGCTTGAAATTTGAAAGGTAAACATACTATATGTATATTGATCGGGTTCATTTTTAATTTTGGTCATTTTTCACGGTTTGGTTGGTGGGAGACGGAAATTCCCACGATAAAATCAACGATATCAATAGAATGACCGACATGGTCAGTTATGAACATGGCGATTAAATAAAAGGTTTAGTCATTCTGAATAAAACTGAACGAATGTCACAATGTTTTAGTCAAGAGGCTAATAATACAAGGTTCAAGCATATTTCTCCACATTATCTAGAAAAGAACAGACCAGAACATATCTTTTATCTTATTTTATTTTTATACACACATTACAAAACATACATATTTAATGTATAATAAAATGCACAGATAATGTATACAAATGCAATTGTTGTGGGAATAGAGATCATCCATTTTTAAATCAATCAATAAGCTTAAAGTTGGACATGAAAAAATGTCATATACGCAAGTTTTATAGTAGTGAACACTGTACTGCACACACATACATAATGCAAGTGGTGCGGTATTATAATTTTTTTTCTCATGTCTTATTTGGTCTGTGGAATAAATATTTCATATGTCCAGGAATATGAGTAATAAAAGTATAATAAACATTTTTTTTAAAAAACATTCCATTAATTCTAGTATTAAGCCCTATAATCTGCCCTAAATAAGACACAAACATGAGAACACAGTGCTGTTTTAATAGAAATTTAAAGGAAAGAAATAACAGAAATAACTGAGAGCTTTAACAACGGAAATCATTTGTGTCTTATACCAAGTGGCATTGTTTTAGTTCTATCCAATTATTTAATCCAGCTCTTCATCTGGCGCCGTGAATTCTGCTTCCCTGTATTGTTTTTCAACAATTCTATGACTAATGCATCCGAGGACTTCAGTCACCTAAGCATCTCTTTATAAAATCTTAGATTAATCATCATCAGTGTTTAAAATTTCATATAAAACATGATGCAAAAAAGCTAGAAAGTGGTGACTGTTTTGCATTTTATTTGTCCTGGGAGATGATTTATAAATGAAAACAAAATTGGAAAAAAGAAATATTTCAAGTTGAAAAGAGCCCATGTATATGATCTTGTAAAGAAAGAGGGAACAAAAATGAAGAATAAGGTTTAATATTCTTTTTTTTTCACTTTTCATCATTCAACAATCATTAGGATCATTATTACTGGATAGGTTTGTGTTTTCAGACTCTACTGAAATAAACGCAGTCTGTGAGAAACAATTATATTTCATAATGATTTTTACCACATGAATAATCTGAACATACTTTTTTTTGTTGTACTTGAGACTTCATCTAAGCCTAATTACATTGCAAGCCACCTTATTGAAAAGAGTAACCTTGCTATTATTGCTTATCTCCCGAATCTAAACCATTCTGTCAAATTGCGTACATTTCCAACATATACAGCTAGCGTTAAATGTTTTGTGTACTCATTGTTTGTGCTTATCTGCTGCATCAACAATATTTTAACTGCCAAATTTTTGCAGCAGCCGACACCACTTTCCCACGCTTCCTTCGTTTCACGAGATCTATTTGATGACGTCACACAGCATTATCGCTTCCACCAAAGAATAATTAATTACAAAGGTGTAAAATATATATGAAGATAGGTTAGAGGTATATGAAAATTACCGCATCAAAGAATATGAACTGTATTATCAAAATACAATATGTATCTCCTCCACTTTAATGTCTTATGTTATTTCTTTGATGGGACCGATCTGTAATCAGCCTCTTTGCTCAAAGACACGCCTCTTTAACGAAATAATTAATAAACAATAAGATATATGTCTGGAAAGGCATGCTTAAAATTGTAAGGCCTTAAGTATTTTTACATTGAAATATTCTGACATATTTGGTCTTGAATGCCACACTTACTGGAAAAAATACTTGTCTTGGAAATGTCTCCGATACCCTTTCTGCTCTTATTACTTACACCGATCAATAATCAATAATCAATAAACGTCTTTACATCCGCTTACATCGCGACTTGCAAACAGTGTTTTTTTCTTCTTCAGAATTTCGTTGCGTTTGATATTAAAAACACAGTCCACCCCCTTTAATGCGCATTCACATTTTAAATTCTATGTTATAAATATGATATTTTGCAAGTTTAAATGAATTTGTGACGCAGATATATATTGATTAGGTTTGAACCGTAATTACAAATATGACGCGTTTGCGTGATTGATAAATTGATTGATTGAATGAAAACAGTGTCGTTGACGTATAAGATAAGAAAAGAAAAAAATGTTTATTATAGTGACTTGGGCATTCACATTAAATAACAACAATAAACAACAATACAAAAAAGCACCAGACCCAATGGGCAGATAAGTCACCTTACTTCAACAATGAAGTATAGAATGTACTTTAATGAAATAGATATAAACAGGTATGGCAGGCATGCAATGTATGTTTAGTAAGAAGTTAAATCAGTAAGTGTGACTATAGTATGAACATTTTATACAGACAGATAAAAATGAAAGTGAAAATTAGCGTTTGGCAGATTTATAACTGTTCTTTTATAAAAATTTGGCGAGATCTATATATGAAAAAAATGCATAGCATTCTTCAGACACGTTTTAAGTTTAGAATATTTTATAACTACTAGCTCTTAGGTGTATATTCAGTAGAAAAGGCAAATTATACTCTAACTAACCAAATAACATCCTCGTGACATGACCACGAAAAAACCTATGCCGACCAACACTGTTTATGATGCTGTTCGTGTTACTTTCAAACCTACCACATTTTGTTAAAATAAACTTTGCTTCAATTTTACATGAAAAATGGACTTTTATTCATTCTTACCTTAACGGATAAGAAAGTAATTGCAACTAAAATAAACGGGCATTTGATTAAAGTTTACATTGCCAAGGACAAATTGTCATTTTAATACTTTCAATTATCAACTGCCACGTTTTTAGGCAAGATCAAAAAGTACAAAAAAGTCTCATTGAAAAGATATTCTTCTGTCTATTTTTGATCCACCTAAAAACAGGATAGTTAAATGGCTCGGAAATAATTTGCTTTCAGTCTAAAAACTGCGCCTGGCGTCAATGTTAAAGTCACGATCCGATCGTATTCGTTCAAAAAACAAAACAAACGTCACTCCCAACGCAAAATACCTGTTGTTCGATTTTTTGGTGTTAATTTATTGTTATAAAAGTTTCCTGCGTACAAACTGATTTCTATTTTACCTCTGTAATCACAGGTATACCAGCAAAACTAAGAGCAAGTGCGTATTGTAGCGGAATTGGTTTTATGATTGCGTCAAGGATGCCAAAATAATAATTCTTTTTTTGTGTTTTCTCCCCCGCATAGAACCAGCTTAATCATTTTCGTGAACCTACACTTGTAGCATCGTGGTAATGTAGGGGAATTTAGCACATCATTATAATGAATATTAATCGATATGCACGATCTCTCGAGCTTTTTGTTGTGGAGAAGAAATAAGCCCTACTTCTGCAGAAAACTTTCGAAGAACGCACGTGTTTAGCTGTTTCTAATTAGTTATTGTTGTTGTTGTTGTTTTTGCTGTTGTTGCTTTTATTCGTCATCTTTTTTCTTCTTTTTTTCTTGCCTTTTTGTGTCTGGTGTCCCTAAAGTGGAACTAGAAACTAGAAAGGTCGGAAAAAGTACTAATTTACTGTATACAATGGAATTTCATACCTTACATACAACAATAAATTCCTGATAAGTTTTCATTGAACTGTTGCGCATTCTAAGAATATTTTCAAGAATACTCATTTGAAAGAATGCGCACTTTTGTGTTACTAATATTCAATATATCCAGCCAATAATTCAGTTTTACTATGCTAATGGTGCTAACAACATTGCAAGTGAGTGAGATAATCTGGAATTTATTTTATTCGCTTCAACGTCTTTCAGTTCAACAGTATATGCGGTCTTTTTTATCCAGGAATCAAGGATTTTAAAACGCTGGTCTCATTCTCTATACACACATTTTCTTGCACTAATTACTTAGAAAGCCGTGTTCTCGAATGTCTTACCATTACTTACTTGTTCTCAGAAATTAGGTGAAATATAATATTCCCACATGTAACAGAGGTGGATGACCATTAAGTAGACTTTGGTCCTTATATATGCGAAGAAATCATCTCCAGGGAACACTCGACCACACGCGCCCCTTCAGTTAGTTGTATGGAACACCTGTTCACTCTTTAACCGTTTTGAGCCTTGATGGTGGTTAGACTTGGCCCTGTGCGACTCTGTTCTTGGCTTTCAAATCATAAAACCATATCCCCCCACCCAGCATTTGCAATGTTTGCTCAAAAGTAACTTATCTCGCGCAAGGTGTCGATGTCCGAATGAGTGGGTAAACAAGCAGATCAAAAGTCAGCAAAAATTTTGTGGCGTTGAGTCACCACTCCGCTGGATATCTGTAAATATCTAGCGGCCATTGCACCGGTCTGTCCGTAACAACGTCTATTTTGGAAAACACTTTAGAGATGTATACAAACACATGTGTTATATAGAATCTACTAATTACAGAATTAACCTGAAGGTTGTCGGTCAGTCTGGAGATGCAGAAATGAGGGAAACAAACATATAAACATTCTTGGTGGATGACTGTTCTGTGGCAAACGATTGCACGAACGTTTCGATATTTGTAAAAGATTTTTGACCTTATGGTAAATGAGTCTTAACTTATAATCTATCAGCTCTAGAAATAGATATATCAAGTAACGATGAGTTTCTGTCAAAGAGCAGGCCTGGAGTTGGCTGCTGCAAGTACTGTCTCAAAATGGAAGACCGATCCGCAAACACTGATTTATTATTTCTTGGTGTGTATGTTGTAGGGGTGGCAAGTTCGTTCTATTGATTGTTTACCAGTTTAGACCAAAATGTGATGAAATTCATTATCATAGCGCAAATCGTGGTTAACGTTATTTGACAAAAAGAAGCAGTTAACTGCCTTTTACTTTGAAGCGATGATTACTGTTACTGGTTATAAAAGCAACGAGCTCACAGAAGAAGCAGCCTTCCAAATATTTCTGCATGTAATACGATTTTCTATTGATAAATGTCCCATTTCAGAGATTTCAGAGTATAAAATATGGCCTTAAGGATTTGAAATAGTACTAAAGTTAAGAATAGTGCTACAATTTAAACTATCACTAAGGAATCACCTACTCTTCTTTAATCTAGTTTTCAATCAAATTGTACTGACTGAAATAACCTGTTATCTTTTTGGAAGGATAAAAGTAAAAGCAAGTTTCCCGTGCGCTCGTTCATTCATGCTGATAATCAATCATTTTTACTGTTAGAACTCCGGGCTAATCTCTGTGATCTAGCAACCACATGTTGGGTAGTTCTGGATTTCTCCAAGAACTGTGTGCCTAATCTAAATATCATTTTAAATTCCAGTTACGTTATGTATACTTCAGTTTGGAGTGATATGCTACAGCCTTGAGAGAAGGAAAGTCAGCATTCTGCCGTAGCGAAGTTATAAAAGTAACTTTAAAAGATACAAAGATGTAGGCCTACAATATAACCTGCAAAATGCAAAGAAGAAAGCAACTTCGAAACAAGCGCAGGAACAAACAACTTCAGCAACAATAATATCAGTTAGAAGTACGAGGGCATTTTTTATCTGTATATAAATATCATTTTAATATCATGTGATTGATATATATATATATATATATATATATATATATATATATTACTGTTGTTCATTTGTATACTAGGTGACTTATAGGCTACCTACCTACCTCCTTACTAATAAAGTGATAAGGAAACATAACAGAGTTATGAACGCCGAAAACAGCATGTAATGTAATATTGTGAAAGACAGCATGTAATATTGCCAAGGACGGAATGTAGTATTGCCAAGGACGGAATGTAATATTGCAAAAGACAGCATGTAATATTGCCAAGGACGGAATGTAGTATTGCCAAGGACGGAATGTAATATTGCAAAAGACGGCATGCAATACTGTATTCGACATGAAATTCAGTGCGACATGTAATTTCAACACTCTTCGGCCGTAAATTCATTCTAGCCTTTTCTTTTACATTCAGAGAATGCCAAACTTGCATAGGAAGAGCACATAATCAACAGAAATTGCTGGTTGTACCTTATAACTCATGTCACCTCATCGCAAACACAACTCTAGTATTTCTGCATTTACATCGTTTATTGTGATAATAATATTATGATCATCACCGCCTCTGTGGGACTTTTATAAGGAAACAATCCAGCTGAGGTCGGTGGTTATATCAATGTTGATATGATTCTTGTTAGACCCTCATGTTGATGACATGATTTCACAGTCTGGATATAATCTTATCAGCACAGAGTTGATATCATATACTTACGTTAAAATATCGATAAGATATAATATTATCATGTTGACATAATTTCACTGTCACCTTGCAAATCTGTTATCAGACTGATATACTAGTGCGTTTGAGTCGAATGTGATTGTACAAATACACATCGTACGACTAGAAAACATAGTATACCTACTTTCATGTGATCGCCATTGTTCTGATGGTGTTTGCAGTTTTTGCCCGCTGTTTGTCACCGCTGTGTATCGTGCTGTTACTGTATCTATAGTATGTCTTTTTACTGTACACGGTCGTATCGTCGTTGAATATCAAATAGTTGTTGCTTGTACATTCTCATCCATCAGATGTTCGTCAAAATTCCGAGACGAACCTCTGATTTATTTCTGTCGTTTATTTGGTGAGCATGCGCACTCGTAATTACTACCGGGAGAAGTTTCAGCCAATCAATGTTCGCTACTATTTGGCACGCCGAATTGAAATTTCAAACAATATGTAAGCAAGATAGTTACTAACGATAGATAAAGGCGATATTCCATGATTGCGATTAATAAAGATTTATTTCTGTTATTCGATGTTAAGAAACTTACCTGAAGAAATAATAATATTCCTCGTAAGTCGGCATCGATATGAAAGGACGCGGTCACGCTTTTCACGGACGATTTTGATTGGTTCGCTACATTTTGTCGCGAAACGACGCTGATTGGCTGAAACGTTTTACCTGTAATGTAACCAAACCACAAATATCGGCGAAATGTGCCAGAGGTTCATCCGGGGAACCACGGTAGACCTCTGATATGCGAGAATGTTGCTTGTAATGCAATAGTTGGTTTTCATGCTGTTTGACTCAAGATATATGGTTATTGGCATTTGTCTTGGTGTAGCTTTGATACTGATTGTAATACAAGAGTTCTGGTCCGTTTTGTCTTGGTGAAATCTTGGTACTGTTTGTAACACAAGAGATCTTGTGCCTTATGTCTTAGTGTAGTTTTGGAACTGTTTGTAGTACAAGAGTTCTGGGGATTTTTGGTCTTCTTGTAGTTAAAATTCTGTTTGGCATAAAAGAGTTCTGGTGCTTTTTGTCTAAGTGTAGTTTTGGTGCTGTTTCTAATGCAAGAGTTCTGGTGCTTCTTGTGTTGGTGTAGTTAAAGTACTGTTCTAATGCAAGAGTTCTGGTATTTCTGTCTTTCTGTTGTTTTGGTACTGTTTGTAATACAAGAGATCTGGTACTTCTTGAGCTGGTGTAATTAAAGTACTGTTCTGATGCAAGAGTTTTGGTATTTTTGTCTTTCTGTTGTTTTGGTACTGTTTGTAATTTAAGAGTTCTGGCTTTTTGTCTTGGTGCAGTTTTAGTACTGTTTGTAATACAATTGTAATGGTGTTTTTTCTCTTGGTGCAGTATTAGTACTGTTTGGTATATAATAATTCTGGTGCCTTTTCTCTTTGTGTAGTATTCATACTGTTTGCAATACAAGAGGTCTGATGGCTTTTGTCCTGGTGTAGTTGTGGTACGGTTTGTAATACAAGAGTTCTTGTGCTTTCTTGTCTTGTTATACTTAAAGTATTGTTTGTAATACAAGAGTTCTGGTGTTTTTTTGTTGTCTTGGTTTAATTGTGGTACTGATTGGTATACAATAGTTCTGGTGCTTTTTCTCTATTTGTAGTTTTGGCAGTATTTGTAATACAATAGTTCTGGCACCTTTGGCTTGATGTAGGTTTGTTACTATCTGTAATACAAGAGTTCTGATGATTTTTGGTCTTGTTGTAGTTAAAATTCTATTTGTCATACAAGAGTTCTGTTGTATTTATTTAGGTGAAGGTTTGGTACTGTTTGTAATACAACTTTTCTGGTCCTTTTTGTCTTGTTGTAGTTAAGGCACGGTTTGTAATACAAGAATTCTGGTGCTTTTGTCTGGTGTAGTTTTTATACTGTTTGTAATACAGCAGTTCTTGTGACTTTTGCCTAGATGTAGTTAAACCACTGTTTGTAATACTAGAGTTCTGTTGCTTTTGTCTTTGTGTAGTTTAAACATTGTTTGTAATACAAGCGTTCTGGTGTTTTTTCTTGATACAGTTTTGGTACTGTTTGTGATACAGGAGTTCTGTTATTTTGTCTTGGTGTAGGTAAAACACCGTTTGTAATGCAAGAGTTCTGATATTCTTGTCTTGGTGTAGTTAAAGTGCTGTTTTCTTGTCTTGGTGTAGTTTTGGTACCTGTTTGTAATGTGCTTTTTGTCTTGGCGTAGTTAAAATTCTATTTGTAATACAAGAGTTCTGGTGTTTTTTCTTGATGTAGTTAAAGGACTGTTTGTACTACAATGTATCTGCTGTTTACTGCCTACGTGTAGTTTTGGTACTGTTTGTAATACAGGAGTTCTTTTTTCCGATGCTTTTTGTATTGTTGTATTTAAGACACTGTTTGTAATACAAGAAAACCGGTGTTTTTTGTCTTGTTGTAATTTTGGTAAGTTTCTAATGCAAGAGTTCCTGTGCATTTTGTCTTTGTGTAGTTTTGGGAATGTTTGTAATACAAGAGTATTGGCTTGGTGTAGTTTTAGAACTGGTTGTAATACTAGAGTTGTGGTGCATTTTGTCTTGTTGTAGTTAAATCAATGTTTGCAATACAAGAGTTTTAGTGTTTTTTGTCTTAGTGTAGTTTTGGGAATGTTTGTAATACAAGAGTTCTTGCAGTTTTTGTCTTGATGTGGTGTTAGAACTCTTTGAAATACATGAGTTCTGGTACTTTTTGTCTTCCTGTATTTCTTAATAACAAGATATTACCAGTTTGGACATTCAACATTTCAAAGTTTTACATTAATTCTAGTATTGTGGATTTAGAAATTTATCTTTGTACAGAGGATTTATATTCTTTGACTATACTAAATTCTTTCAGTTTGGACTGTGAAATATTTTGGAATTTATATTGACTTGATTTAAATTGTGCATTTATGATACAAAAATAAAATGTGTACTAATTGCAATTTACTACGTAAAGTCATTCTAATACATATAATCTTTTTTTAAGGGATCTCGGTCGATTTCTCTATTGCAAGAATAAGCAGTGATCTGCGCTTTTTATCATAGTTTTCTTCATTTTCGCGCTGCTATGTTCTTCCATGCATCTCTGTTGGAGCAATGTCTTTCGTTTTCATTATACTTACAATATACCGTTTTATATACATTATGCCATAATTTTCATTTAAAACTTGGTCATGTCCCATATAAACTTGTTTGGTTATTTGTGGCTTAATTCCCCTTTACCTTATCCCACTCCTAAAACTTGAATTAGACATTGGATGTCAAAGGAGTATCTATAGCTAGTGTATATCTTAGTACTCACCAAATAAGTCAAGTCTATTTAAAGTCAAGTTTATTTAAAGCACACTGTGTCTTTTAGCGCTGTCGCTCCTGTACAGTTTTATGAAAATTAATCAAAGAGTTCTCATTACTGCAACTTCTACATCCAAAACAGAAGTGTGATCTTTACGACCACGCAATAACTGGGTACAGTATCAAACACATATACTGTACGGAACCTGTCTGTTGCAGTGAAAGAAAAAATTATATATTTGGGCCTTCAACTATTTTCACATAATTATGTAGCTATCGTATGCAAATACGTTTCGTATATATTGGATAGTCACACGAAAGTACGACCTTTGGACTCAATACTTTATATTCATATGATATAGAACACATATGCAGCTCAGAGAAATGCCATTGAATTACCAAACATTGTGTGGCTTGTTCGACCTTCTCGCTTCCAACTGTGTTGGTGCTTTACACCTTGTACATAAACGAAACGTGTCCTTTTACGGAGACGAAAATGACTAATACTTTGTCGCTTAGATCAATAACCATTGACGACTTTATTCAAATAACATTTAAAAGTACCAGAACCTACGTCAAAGATTCTCATAGTACAGACTACCAAACCATACAGGATCTTCTTTCAGATAAAGCCAGAAATGATGCCAGGTAGCTTTGATTGATGGCAGGAAATTAGTTTAAAACCACGAGCTTTGAATCAATTAAAAACTTAAAACCGTTTGGTATATTTACCTGTTAAATCTTTCTCTCACTATTTTTCTGACGTTCAGTTTATGTCGAAAGACGTAGACTATTGTTTTGTTTATGAAGTTCTCCATTGCACATAGGTCAAGTGCAGGAGACTTCTGATCAGGAGGTCATTGTTTCGAATCAAGTCGCTGTGCATGTTCTCCGGGACGTTTTAACTGAAGACATTACGTGTTTATTCTTCCTACACATCTGATTTATGTGGGGTAATTTTCAGTTACTTGTGGAGAACAATAAATTTATACTAAGGAACCCAGGAACACTTGGTAGGAACATTTGCTGAAACACCTCTGATACACGGCATGAAACTAAAACAAACAAACAAACAAACAAATAAACAAACTTAGATAGAGTGTAAACAAAAAATATCAAACAGATTACTATCAGAACTATACGTCATAGATATCAAACCACGACCGGTTTAATAATCATCATACATGTACACAGCAATAAAAAATAACAACACACGTGCATCTCTACTGGAATACGTATTTCAAAGAGTTAATTGAACAGGTGACAATGCAATTACTGTTTTACTTCATAAATAAACATCAATTTCTGAAAGAAAATTGTCTAGTCATGGATATTCAATTTGAAAATGATTCATTTCCCCAGTATGAAGATGCATTAAATGCATATACTTTTAAGACAAGCGTGTTAGTTAACTTGAAGAAATGATTCATTTGAGAATTGCAAATATACGTCTTGAATTATTTTCAGTAAGGTATTTAAGTGATTAATGCTATTCTTTCTTGAAGAGCATCCGTTTAAAGGGGCACGCCCGCAGAAACTTAAGTTACAATTTAAAGATGAGAACTACACAATATCAAAAATATTAAATTATTACGTATCAATTAGTGATGCACATTGTTTAATGCGGCTCAGTTATTCTGCTTTATCATTTTTTTATTGCTTGACTAACGCGGTGGATGTACTTTCTGTATCTTTTATAGCCTCTATACATCTGTTTTAATGAATACAAACATGTACTGTCTAAAACCCATTAAATAACTTTGTATTCCATTAATTTTGTACTCGTCAAAAAATAAAAGTACATTCTAAATTTCGAAATACACTGTAATTAGCATGTCCCTTTACTGCTGTATTTCATGTGTTCTCATTTTTTTTTCTTCAGCAGAGTATTGCCAAACTCTAAAGATAGTATAAACTTGTTGCTGTAGAAAACAGAAATGAAAAAAAAAAACCTTGCTTTTAAACTGACAGGGAGATGGTTAAACGAAGAAATGATTCAAAGAAAGAACAGGTTTACCGCATGCTTAAAATAGAAGTTATCATATTTCACCTATTTCGGTGTTGGCCTTTTTAGTATTCTTGTAGTCTAAGATTTTGATGTCTCGGCAAGTTTCTGATAGCTGAAACCGTCACACCGGCTGTAATTATTCCTGTTAAAATGCTAAATAAGGTGAAACGTGTTATAAAATAACCAGACCAAAACGTGTGCTACTTTAAAACGTGTTCTGTTTCAGTGTCCAGTTTGACCAAATTTCTGTCAAAACTTGATGTATAAAGCTAAAAATTGGAAAGAAGTGATTAGTGAGCAAACAGTCTGACAGAATATTTGAGCCGCACCATGAGAAAACCAACATAGCGCATTTGCGACCAGCTTGGATCCAGACCAGTCTGCAGGATCCATGCTGTTTGCTTTCAAAGCCTATTGCAATTAGAGAAACCGTTAACGAACAGCATGGATCCTGACAAGACTGCGCTGATGTGCAGGCTGGTCTGGATCCATGCTGGTCGCAAATGCACTATGTTGGTTTTCTCATGGTGCGGCTCATTTAGTCATAATTCTTAAATTAAGTATCTACAAATAATCAACTTTTGAATATTGCAAATAATTTATATGAGCCGTGCCATGAGAAAATCAACATAGTGGGTTTGCGACCAACATGGATCCAGACCAGCCTGCGCATCCGCGCAGTCTGATCAGGATCCATGCTGTTCGCTAATGGCTTCTCTAGTTGCAGTAGGCTTTAAAAGCGAACAGCATGGATCCTGACCAGACTGCGCGGTTGCGCAGGCTGGTCTGGATCCATGCTGGTCGCACACCCACTATGTTGGTTTTCTCATGGCGCGGCTCATATATGAGTGTTTAGCACGTAGATCTATTTAAAATACCACACCGCTAGTGTAACGCAGGCGAAAATTGCCATTGCATTTGATAACATTTTTATTGTAGGTGAAATATTTAATATCTTCTGAAACGTGAAATATCAAAAGTTTTATTTCAAAATTTTATTCTTGGTTTATTCATTCAGACAGGAGCAACCACTTGTCGTCTGCTGACTCAATCTCTTGGCACAGCCTTATCACTTGACGGGACTATTTTTGGCGCAGTAATACATATAATAGTTCTTATCTATTTCCAAGACCTCGTAAGATTTGCAAAAATGCAAAAGCATACAGAGATAAGAGATAAAAACCGCGAGTTTAATGCTCTGTACGTTTTAACCAGGTTAATTTTTTTTTTCATATAATTCAAACAGGAACTGCACGTGCTGCGCCACTACGTGCATTCCTTGACCTTGATCAGAAAACAGGTTCAATCAACTGAAGTTGTTAAATCAGCTTTGAGTCGACCTCTCTTAACAGAATTTTCTTTGGCAAAAGAGAAAGAAACATTGCTTGCTAGTAGTAGAATTACTTTTTATGAGCGTAGTCGGATGTTATGTGAAGGGTGCAAGTGCAACCCATGTTTTGGCGAAAATTGCAGTTTTTTAGGCTATAATGCCATTTTCTATAATACATAATTGCAAAAGATCTCATTAAGATTTAATAGAAAATTGATAACGTCATACAAAAACATGTACTAGTATACGTCGTATACGTCAGATTGGCTAGTCTGGTGGGCGGTACGGTTACACTTGCCTCTGCTCCACTTTGCCTATTTCTGGCCATGCCCATGCTTTGTATCGTGAACGTTAAAAATCTCAAATAAGCTTGATTAAAAGTATAAAATATGTATAAAATTGGCTGCACGTGCTGTGTATTAACTGTAGACTTGGAGGTTTTATTTGGCATTTAATAAAGATATGAAAAGTGTTTAAGTTCCAGTATCTAAATTGAATAGCAGGACTAATACAGAAAGTTGCATAATGTATGTCATTTATTCTCTTTTTTTTTATTTCTGCGAATTTCAACAGCAATATCTTATAATTTAACAAATGCAACATACACAGTGAGTACGACACAGTTTCATTCAAACAGTTTTATTTTTGGAGTCCTGATTACTTTAAATTTTACCAACAGGTGTTTATTCAATCAAATTTCGCGGTTATTTAGACCTCTCTTAATCTAATTCTGTTAGACTACGACCTAGCAGAAGATAAATCGGTCAGACTTAAAAAAACTATATATTTTGGTTTGAGTGGTGATTCACCCGATTATTCTGGGACTTTTGCCATAAATAATGAAACTGAAAAATATCGCCGCATTATCTTCTCTGGCAAGAATCTAGGATACGTCGAGAAAACAAATAAAATTCAGAATGGCAGTCATTCTTTTTATGTCAAATGTCAAAAGTCAATGCTTCCTTTAATGATATTTAATGTCGTTTTATGTCAAATCTTTTTCTTGTGAGATGGCAAGTAAAAAAGGACCATCTTCCAGGAAAAAGAGGTTAATGCCTAATATGTGGTCTTTGTGCAAAGGAGGGGACCTCCGTGGTCAAGTGGTTAAGGTCGCTGACTTCAAATCACTTGCCCCTCACCGATGTGGGTTTAAGTTTCACTCGGGGCGTTGAATTCTGCATGTGAGGAAGCCACCCAGCTGGCTTATGGAAGGTCGTAGGTTCTACCCAGGTGCCCGCCCGTGATGGAATAATGCACAGAGGGGCATCTAGGGTCTTCCTCCACCATCAAAGCTGAAAAGTCGCCATATGACCTATAATTGTGTCGGTGCGACATTAAACCCAAGAAAACAAAAACTTTGTGCAAAGGATGTTGATCTGCACTGATTAATGATCAAGGTACTAAGAAACTGACCTAGAGTCTGGTTTTAAAGAGGTATTTTCATCTTCAAAAGTGTCAATAACAGAGTCTATACTATCGTTGTAGACCCTTGCTTAGATGTACCGTTACTTCACCTTAAATAGACATCCATTGTCACTACGCCAAATCCTCAAATAGAGCAAAGTCATTTCAAAATGTATAAAACACTAAACTTTCAAAAAGATATTAGAGATCAATAGCCAATTTACGGGTCAAGAGAAGAGCCATAGACTTCTGATAAAGGGTCAGTATGTCCCTGAGCAAATATGAGTAACAAACAGAATATACAGCAGACCAGGAATCGGAGGAAAGCAATACAAGCACAATGTCACATTGACTCCTCCAACCACTTGACAGATTGGGATTTTGATTGTTCTTTCATGTCTCATCTATATACATATATACAATGTATGCAATCACAGTCGTACCTTTTGAAGAATAAAAAGTGTACACTTAACGCCACTGGAAATAGTACTATGACAATTCTTTTAAAAGATATTTCAGTCTAGAATACAGAGACATTAATTCAAACAAAATTACATCTATAAAGTTGAATTTATAACTAAGATACTGTTTTTCTTCTCAATAGATACATAAACAAATGTTAAATCATATGTAGGCTGAGTAACAAGTAATACATGTTACTCAAAACATTACACGTTTTACATAAAAACAAAAACAAAAACACATTGTCTCGGACTGTAAGACTATCTTTAGTAAACTTATGTTTTAAGATCAGTTATAGATTATCAGTGACTTGTTGTAGAACTTTTGGAATAACTGGGTTATAACTCTACTAGATCTCTAAATATATAGGGCCCGATTTCAGTTCAGTTTAGATAGAATTCTGCTTTTCCAAATTATATATTAGTATGTAACCTTCTGTAAGTACAAAAAGTTATTCCATAAAGAAGGTTGTGACATGTAACGGCAACAAGTGAAATTGAATGAAATTCTACAAATACTTTGCGGTCTAAAAATACACTATTGCTTTTCAACGGATGTGCACTGACACTGTATTAGCTCAAAATAAAATTCTTAAAATATTTGTATTTATAAAATTGTACTCCTTTCTATAATCTATAAGTGCATAAAAGAGTATAGTGCCATGTAGTTTTATACTTGTATCAGTGAGGCTTGTCATGTTATACAATTATGTTCATTTTCCAAAATATATTTTTTATTATTAGCATGCAATTGTTTTATCCCTATATCAATGGTGTTTGTCATGTTTTGTTAAACCAATCTGTCCAATTTCTAAAATAATGACTTATTTGTTGTTAGATCGCTACAGTTGTATCACTAAAACAGTGATGCTTGGTATGTTTTGTTCAACCATTCTCTCCATTTTCTAGAATAATGAATAATTTGTTGTTAGAATGCTATAGTTTTATCTCTAAAACAATATGAATTATTTATTGTTAGAATGCTGTAGTTTATCCTTGTATCAATGGTGTTTGTCATGTTTTGTTAAACCATTGTCTTGATTTTCTAAAATAATGAATTTTTTATTGTTAGAATGTTATAGTTTTATCACTACTCATGTTTTGTTAAACCATTTCTTCATTTCGTAAAATAATGGATTATTTGTTGTTAGAATGCTATAGTTTTATCACTGTTCATGCTTTGTTAAACCATTCTCTCCATGTTCTAGAATAATGAATAATTTATTGTTAGAATGCTATAGTTTTATCTCTAAAACAATATGAATGTTTTATTGTTAGAAAGCTGTCATTTATTCTTGTATCAATGGTGCTTGTCATGTTTTGTTGAACCATTGTCTTGATTTTCTAAAATAATGAATTATTTATTGTAAGAATGCTATAGTTTTATCACTGCTCATGTTTTGTTAAATCATTCTATTCATTTTCTAAAATAATGGATTATTTGTTTTTAGAATGCTGTAGTTTTATTATTATTATTATTATTATTATTATACCAGATTTATATAGCGCCCTTTTCATGATCAATTTCACGTTCAAAGGCGCTTTACATAGTTCAAATGCAGCCACACAGGGCGCATAATTCATCCTCTACTAGCACAGACACAGAGCTATCTGACCAGAGGGACAGAGTGAGACAAAGCCCCCACGACAGAGAGATCAGAAATCAGATACAGGCTTGTCCGGCTAACTTAGCCTAGCTCGTTGCGAATAGACAGCCTGGTTCTTTAACGTGCCCAGTGTATAGCACTGATACACGCAAGGATTGCCTGGGTTCCTGACCAGTACACCTCTAGTTAGGTGGGAAACACTGAAAAGCGTTTCTGAAAATTCCCGAGTAGCTGCCGGGGATCAAATCCCCAACCTCAGGATTGGAAGGCCAGTGTGCAAACCACTGAGCTATCCGTCCACCTTATCACTGTTCATGTTTTGTTAAACCATTCTGTTCATTTTATAAAATAATGGATTATTTGTTGTTAGAATGCTATAGTTTTATCACTGTTCATGTTTTGTTAAACCATTCTGTTCATTTTCTAAAATAGTGAATAATTTGTTGTTAGAATGCTATAGTTTTATCTCTAAAACAATATGAATTATCTATTGTTAGAATGCTGTCATTTATCCTTGTATCAATGGTGCTTGTCATGTTTTGTTAAACCATTGTCTTCATTTTTTAAAATAATGAATTATGTTTTGTAAGAATGCTATAGTTTTATCACTGTTAATGTTTTTTTAAACCAATGTCTTCATTTTCTAAAATAATGGATTATGTTTTGTTAGAATGCTATAGTGTTTTATCACTGTTCATGTGTTTCATGTTTGTAACTTGTTAGAGGATGAATATCATTTCGTAATACAATCTAACATGTATATTGATTTAAGGAAACGATTGATACCACCATACTTTTGGAGACGCCCTAGCATATATAAATTTATTGAACTTGTAAATTCGAAAATCCACGCATCGTAAAGAATTTATCTAATTATATCGAAAAATCATTTACAACAAGAACAAATCTTTTGTATAGCCGATAAATATCCATATAGAAAAGGTCATCAAACGTTTTGGTACAGTTATTGTGTAGTTATAAAATTGACAAGTTAAAGCAAAATGTAAGTAGTGTTATTTCTAGAGCTCAAAAAGGGCAGGGTGCTGCCAAAAAGGGGCAGGGTGCTGTCCGAAAGGGGCAGGGTGCCCTTTTAGATGTGAAAGTTACCATAGCAGTAGTTGCATTTCTAGATGTCTATAGTTAATATGTATTCCATTTATCTTTATTGCACACTTAAAAGAAATGTCACAGAATAAAGTGCTAAATCTTCCCAAAACTAGTTACAAAGTTTACAAAGGCTTTTTACTTACTTTATAGTTTAGGTTAAACCATTCAAGCCTTTCTCTTAAAAAAGTCACCAAGAATGTCAACTTATTCATATGAATGTGAAATAGTGGAGGGCCTTAATATAAGCTTAATCTTGAAACCAAGATCATGTTGTAAACAGCATAGGTAAAGGCCTGTTTCAGGTCACATTGTAAACTGATAATTATCAAAAGTCCTAATGTATTTATCAGGTCTTTCATCAATATTTCATTAACAGAAAAGTGCTATTACAGTAAGGTTAAAGTTTACTAAATCGCATATCCAAAAATATACTATCCGGATACTGGTACACTTTCGGAATGTTGTCTGAAAGTATTTTTACTCAGTTTAAATGACCCACTTGGGTAAACCAGAGATATTTCCACATATTTTGATGTTTCTCATCATAAAAAATACACCGACTGTCTGCTTTTTTGAAGGAAATATGGAAAAATTGCACACGACATCGGGAGTAATAAGACTCGTGAACGGACATTCTAAACTTTCTTTTACTTTCGATAATCATTAAAATGTGTGCATTTTCTAGTTTAAATTACAGTAGAATCAAACGGCATTGATATATACTTGTTATACTAAACGACGGTCTAATTTAAATTTTGCCCAAAGAAATCTAGGGCACTTTTCACGTGCTCGGTAATCAGCTGGCCATTTACGCACGCTTTTTTGACATTTCACAGGATCCATACTCTTTATCAATTTGTTTTAACACTTCATTGATTTTCATTACCTGTGTGCACTCGTCGTGACGTAATTTGCTGATCCAAAAATCGCCGAGGCATGTCAACAGGGAATTTGGCGGGATTTAGCATAAGATCAAAGGCAACAGGGCACATTTTACGGGCAGCGTGGCGGCAGTAAAAAAGAGCAGGGCGGGGCGCCCCGCTGCGTCGCTCTAGAAATAACACTATGTAAGTGACCATTTATATTTCTGAAATGTAGGAATGATGCAAGTGCTTGTCACTTATAGTTGTCGCTATTATTACTACATTGTATTAATATCATTATTTGAATCAAATTTTTTACAAATGTGTTATTACAATGGTTTTGCCAATTTCGCGAAGATTCCACAAGCCGATTCTTGTAAGGCCCTTTCGCTTTCTTGCTTACAAGAACGGTCATCCGTGGAATACAAATATAGCTTTAGTCATGTATTCATTCATATCATAAATTATGTAGTGTATTTAAAGGAAAATGATCTTGATATTTCGTTTTCTTTTTGTTTTCAATCAAGATCATTTTACCGTTATATATATCACAATCTAGTATAGTTACAATTAGATAGCCTTTATACGTTATTACAGAAACATTTAAATCTTTGATGAATCTCTTTGACTTGTCAGACTGAAGCATAAATATACATGAATTGTTAAAGATGCTGGAATTGTTATACGAATCATTTGTTTATTGTGTTATGAATTACATGTTCACTGTTGCCATGTATATATAGCGTACCATGTACCACATGGGTCTATGACCTTCTGGTTTAATGAAAATAAAAACTTTGAAACTTCGAAACTTTGTGTTGTTAAACCATTGTTTTCATTTTGTAAAATAATGGATTATTTTTTTTTAGAATGCTATAGTGTTTTATCACTGTTCATGTGTTGTTAAACCATTGTTTTCATTTTGTAAAATAATGGATTATTTTTTGTTAGAATGCTATAGTGTTTTATCACTGTTCATGTGTTGTTAAACCATTGTTTTCATTTTGTAAAATAATGGATTATTTTTTGTTAGAATGCTATAGTGTTTTATCACTGTTCATGTGTTGTTAAACCATTGTTTTCATTTTGTAAAATAATGGATTATTTGTTGTTAGAATGCTACAGTTTTATCTCTAAAACAATATGAATTATCTATTGTTAGAATGCTGTCATTTATCCTTGTATCAATGGTGCTTGTCATGTTTTGTTAAACCATTGTCTTCATTTTGTAGAATTATGGATTATTTGTTGTTAGAATGCTATAGTTTTATCTCTAAACAATATGAATTATCTTTGTTAAATGCTGTCATTTATCTTGTACAATGGTGCTTTCATGTTTGTTAACCATTGTCTTCATTTGTAATATGGATTATTTGTGTTAGAATCATATGTTTTATCCTGTTCATTTTTGTTAAAATTTTCATTTTTGGGATTATGATTATTGTTTGTGCGTTTTAGCATGTGTTAATGCTTTTGTAGATTATGGTTATTTTGTTGGTTAACACCATTTGTTCTCTCATTTTGTAAAATAATGAATTATTTGTAGTTGTAATGCATGTTTATCCCTGCATCATTGATGCTTGTCATGTTTGTTGAACCATTTTCTTCTGAAATATAATTTATTTGTTGTTTCTAATTATTAAGGACATTCTTTTGTTTAAGGTATTAGAAGCGTAATAGAGTACCTCCTTTTTGAAGAGTATTCAATTCCTACCATAAACCTACTTTTACCACAATTCTCAGGGGGCGTAGGTTCAAGCCCTACTGGGACCAAATTATTTTCCTTATTTTCCTTTTTTCTAGTAAGTTTTTACTTCTTTCAAGACTTCTAATTGATTTAGTGTACAAAAATGGGGAAAAAATAATTTGATAAGCGATTTCTTGCTGTTCAAAGTGAATTTAATATTTAAACAGAAGGGGTAGAGTTACACATCTTTAAAAATATTGAGTTACATGCGGTAAAAGTTCTCTATTTTGCTTTCACTCTTTAGATTACATATCGTGGAAGAAATTTAGGTAGGTTTTACGTCTGCCCCAAGATTATTTTTGAATGAAGTAAGCAAAATTCAAAACAGAAACACAGGATTCGACCTTATTTTATTAATGTTGAGGTTAGAATTCTGTCTCATTAAATCCGTGTACTTGAGGCACCCTAGAAAATATGATATTGACATTTTTATTTTGTGTTTTATAATTGTTTACCAATAGTTTGGTGTTTCTTTTATTAAAATTAATGTTAAAATGAGTTCTCTGCAAACATTTTGGATAGTGACCATCACTTTAAAATTTGTCTCTACTTCAGCTTGAGGAGATACCATAAGTTATACAAAATTTATAAAAAACGGCACGGTAAAAGTTGTTTAAAAGTTGCAAAACAGTGCGAAACACGGTCACCTTTAAGAATATACCAAGCAAATGCCATTTTGTAAATATTACTAATAGGCATCTAATACCTTAAGAGACACATACATTTAATAGTAGCTTATATTCCTCATTTTATATACCCGCAGTTTTTTTTCACTTGAGTTAGTTAGTATTCTTTGCTTCTTTTGTAATATGTCCTATGTCGAATTTAAATTACCTTTCGATAAAACTTTTATCTGTAAGGTTATCTTTCTTCACATAATGTGCTAAAAGGGATTGTAATTGTATCTTTATTCTAATATACATAAGTCTAAAATGTAAGAAATATCCCTTCACGGCAGCTTCCAGTTTGGTGACCCTGGGAGTCTTCTGCAAGCATAGTGTTACACTGCGTTGGCAGTTACTTAGTAATGAACAACCCGAGACATTTTATTCAGGAAAAAAAATTTGATTCCGTGGTAATTTACAAAGACATCACCTTGGAGTACTTTGATGTTCAAAAGTGAAAACACATTTTAGTAATAAGGCGAGCAATGACACATCAAGTTGTCGACTAAATTAGAAGCTTACTTTTATAGCTCTAATGACGTTATTGTTTTTCATTTGAGCTTTCTATTGAGTCAATGCTGGATCAAAGAGATAGGTACAAATAGCAAAACATGTTACAAATTGAGCTGAAAATCTCCTTTTTTTGTAGCAGCCGAGAGTGTGCTGATGAGTATTTTCGGCTTTTATCATCTTCAGAATGTTGTCTTAGCGTGGGAAAGTATTTTTCTAAGCATACATATGTTTGTGAGTCACCAGCGTGAAAAAGAAAGTTTCGCTGCCACAAGTCTGTGTTAGAAACCTTTCAGGCTCGCCAGGTATGCGCTTACACATGTCTGTTTGAGTAAACTCTGCTGGTTACAACATTTGCGATGGTATTCCAAGGGAATGCTTCTCAGAACTCTAATACGTAGATGATGTTATTGGATGCGGCATTTGTCTCTGGAAGACGTCGAATGCGGTCACATTGAGTAAGTTAAATGATTTTAGTTTTACGTTCAAATGTTGTTCCATGTGTTTAAAGGTTATTGTAAGCATCGAAAAAATTAACACAATATAGTCACATTCTTTTTAATGATTAACGTTGTCAAATTTTTGAATTCTTGAAGTTGGAGTATTTCGGTTTTCAATTTAATTTCATTAGAATATGGTTTTAGAAGGAAAACTGACTTTTCCATAGATTTATTTACAAACTTGCTTGCGTGGATATTTATGCAAATTTTAAAACCTTATTATCTGTCACAACAGCAAGTATTAAATGCCATGTGGCGGCCGCAAATGTCTCCCAATACTTGGACACAGTGTTGTTATATTTCCTGTTTTTTTTTTTTTTTTTTTTTTTTTTTGGTATCCTGGAGGCCATTCAATTTTTGTATAATAGTGTTTCGCTTACGCCGGTGCTAGGAGGCGTGGGGTGCGGGGGTGGGGGTGCAATTTCCATCACCTGTCATACATGGACGCAGTCAGACCGACATAAACATACTCAGTCAATCGGGGTCTGCTCTTATTTTGTTGTTTGCGTTCTGTGTTTCCAAAGGATTTCTACAGATTTTATTAGTAAAAATGTCTTATTATAAAATATTAAACAGAACTCTTCATTGTTTTGCGCTGTTGCTTATCTTCTGCCAGAAATTAAATGTGAAGGCTGACCTTGTACGTTGTTATATATACATTTACTCCCAGGCAGGTAGAACAAGATTTCTCGCAGGTTTTTAGATCATATCGCAGAAATATGCTCCTGTTTTTAGAAACAACACGTCGATTCATTAGTTTCATTTATTTTGTGTCTCATGATACAAACATACCCAAAGGTCAATATGTTACCTGAATACACAACAAACAGGTTTTGTTTTCAAACAGAAGAAAAGCACGATTTGTGGGACATACTACAGACTATTCTTTACATCGCTACTGCCAGGCACATTAAAAACAGAAAAAGAGATAATATAGATACTTATGAGGGTTTTTTTTTATTTAATAATCCACGGTAAATGCATATGACAGAACTTTGCTGGTTTGTAAATATAGCTATGCAAGTGTTGCAATTGTTTTCTCACCTTGTGGCCAAAGTGAGATAGATCTCTTCGAGAGAAGAATAAAATATTATAAAAAAAAAAAAGATGAAATAAATATTCAGTGTGGAATATCCGAAAATTTAAGTGAGTTTTAAGATATGAGTTCCAAATTCATGATTAAAGCCAACACACGTTAACAAAGCCAATTTAATCTTTCGGCGCCGAGTATCGGTTATCGCTTGAAAATAACCTTAATCTTTAAAGCGTATATTAAGAAACTTGATCATCTTTTAAATAAATATTACTTTCACAACACTTCTATAAAATAACGATTCCATACTTAAAGCAACAGCCTGCATTCTTACATTTTTATTAATTCTTAAAATTAGGTATTTTTGCACAATCGCTGTTAAATATAAACTAAAATATAAATTAATGACTGGTGATTTTTCTAGAAATAAATGCAATTGAAAGATTTTAATTGAACATAGACGAATTTTGCATTCTCTGAGAAGAGTTCCATTCAGCAGAAGATACTTTACCAATTAAACAAATGAGCCGCACCATGAGAAAACCTACATAGCGCATTTGCGACCAGTATGGATCCAGACCAGACTGCGCGGATAGTCTGATCAGGATCCATGCTGTTCACTTTCAAAACCTATTGCAATTAGAGAAACCGTTAGATGCGCAGTCTGGTTTAGATCCATGCTGGTCGCAAATGCACTATGTTGGTTTTCTCATGGTGCGGCTCAAATTGCTGTAGAACATTTTTATACAGGTAAGCCACACACAAATATAAAACTAGAACAGACAACTTTCATAAACATTTATGGATTATCTAAGTGTTATTCGTCAATTAACATGATACAGTAGACTGGCATAGTCGGTGCCTGACAAATTCTTACAGTTATTGAATAAAACGGTGTTACCGTGATTATTAATAATCATATTTTTATCGTCATAGTCACCATGTGGAATTATCCAAAAATCAGTCATGTATTTTTTGATAAATTTATAGTTACTAAATGCATTTGTACGTCTTTGATATTTTATTATTTACAATATTTCAGGACAGTATTCAACAATCGTGAGACACTGATGGATGCACATACTATTACATTCGTTTGAACTTAAAAGACGTCCATTTTGTGACAGTCATTATGATTTTAAGGTAAATACTACCAATGAAGTCTTCTGTAGGATTTCCTACCTTTTTTGTGTTTAAGAAAATGAAAAGCATGCATGTCAAAATTCAGGAAAAGATTTTCAATGGATACTTTGAGAACTGAAGAACACTAAGATTTGATGTATTTTAGCGCAAAGATTCACCAGGAATATGAGTGGTTATGAAATAGTACAACAGGGCAGCATCAGAACTTATTAAATTATAATTAAATTTTAGTTCAGAGCTGCATTAAATTCAAGAATATTCGAATACAATAAACAAGATAATATAGAAATTTTATGCATTAGGACCGTTATTAAAACTCATGTGTCTGAGGGCAAAAATGCCAATAGAGAATATTTTAGAGAAACCCTGATGAAAGTTAAAGTATACAAGGGTACATGGTGTATACAGTTAGACATAAGAAGATTTCCATTGATTCAAACATATTTTACACATTTACATGGAATGACGTTTATTTGTTCACTTATTTTGTAGATTAAAAAAGTACAAGTTTTCTGTTATAAATACCCCATTTCGATAAATGCACGAATGTAATTCGTTTACCTCTGCAAACAAATCATTGTACTAAAATTATCGCTTCATAGAAAAGAAAAAATGACATAAAGACCAGTAATGACGTCAAATAGTATTCAAATCATGCACTTTGGAATAAGCAGATTGTCTAACCATTGCCCTTTGACATTTAAGTCTAACAAAGTAAATTGCACTGTAGACAACGCACTGTCTTGTCTCCATGGGGGCCAGAAACGTGAGCATGAAAAACGTCGATGTTTTAGTGACGCATATGTTTTGCTGATTTTTTAATTCCATTAGCATTTCAGGAATATTGAATAGCTAAGCAGATGGTGGACGACAAAGTTTGTATCTTTGAAATGGCTATAGAGGTATATGTGATATTTAGTTATACAGTATGACCTTTCTTTTTCTCTTCGTTTTATATCGTTTTAAGATAATTCTTCAAGAATTAGGTAAGAGGAAATGAATGTGGCTATGTTTGACAATATTATGAACATTTTATATAATATAATGCACATATGTCATTAAGGCAGCTGCCTAAAATCAATGAGGGTGGGTTGCGCAAAGAGTGTATTTATCTTTATGTAATTACCTCTCCTAATTTCTAAATTTGAGCGACAATAGTTGGTATCGGCTCTACTGCGAATCTGCTTATGACCGAAATACTTAAAAACGTTAAAAAGTACTACAATAATTAAGATTAAAAACGTAGATGTAGATTTAAAGATGACAGTTGCTAGCCTCCCAGTGAACAGGCTCAAAATGGGACAGGACCGTAAATACAGAGGAAGACCGTTTTAAGAACGTATTGTTCTTGGAAAGCAGAGTTACAAGATTGTGGGATCAAGTAGTTCTTGTTTCTTGTAGGTATGAGATGGTTACGGTCAACTGCAATAAGACTAAAAGGAATAAGGGAACTTTGGATGCAGCGTTGTTCAAGGCGGTATTTGCAAAAAGCATTTGACAATAGTTACGGCAATTATACTGAGCTGTTGATCCGTGTATTCTTCAAGCTGTGGGCGTACATAGGTGTTGTATGCTATTTCTTTTACTCTTTTTTTTTTTTTGTTGTTGTTTATTTTGATGTTTCCTTTGACGAAACGAAGTGAATTATTTGCTTTTGGTGTTATATTATAAAAATGTTTTGACCACGGCCAGTTATTTTGAATCGATATTCTTATTCTGCCCCAAAGCTGACAAAGGGACTGAGTGCAATGTTTTCTATAAGGTCAAAGAAACACAAAATACTCGAAGTGATTGCATTAAGTTACATTGAGTAAATGTTAATTTGAAGAGTATTCATTTACCGAACTGCACGTATAATATGAAAAATACACGATTGAAATGATCTATTAAATTTTCCCCTTCATGACCGTGGTAATCATTGTATACATGGGGATAGAGTATGACATGTTCCATGGGTTTTTGCTTTCTGTCACAATGCCTTATTTCAAATTTGGACACTTGGTGGTCAAAGCCGCATTCATATATTTCCAGATCGGTAAAATTTATATGCTCGACAGTGGTATTGCCATAGGACAAACACTGGCTCATCCCCTGTCCACAGATTAACGGCAGAAGTTGATTGTGCAAAAAATGTTGCTTCCACAAAAGTGTGAAAGTTACAAAATCGTTAGTATGCATAAATACGCTACAGCTATGCAATGGAAATACGGAACAGTACTTGGTGCATTTGCAACTCTTTGCCCAAATGATATAAATGGGTTATTTTGGTCAGTTTTTATATATGTACGTGTGCAGAAAAGCAGAATGCCATTGCTTCTTTGCTACAAAATGTATAAAATATGAAAAAGTATCACAGTTTCACAATTGTGGTGTATTTTGTCACAAAAACACATTTACCTTCTAAAGGGAATAGTGATGGAAACATATGGTGTAGTTGCCTAATAACGGAACGCTATTTTTTTTCACTAGAGATTGTCCTAGTAGATGTATATGTTAGGGTACATTGTGGATATATTAGGAAAAATGAGAGTGGCTGCTGTAATTGGCGAAGTATTAATAACATGTTGCAGAAGTGTAATTTTGATGAAGCTCAGTATTTAACAGTGACAGGAATATTCTTTATTATTACAAGAATTACTTACAATCTCTCAGTGTGTGCACGAGTTGTAGGATCTTTTAAAGCTGCCTGACTATAACAGTTATATAGGCTCTGTTTTCTTATTTTTCGCCTACAGTAAAATCTATCGTGAAGATACACCTCTCTATCTTTCTATCTCTCTCTCTCTCTCTCTCATTAACTTGGCTGTTCTGTGGCAAACAATAAGCCTTTCAGTACTGCGAAACGAGTGTGGACTAACGTCTTTCCAGCTCTCGCTCCCCCTTTATTCTCTTTGTGTTACTGACAAAAATAAAAATACCGGGGACTATCGGCCTTTCAGCTCTTACACCCTCCTATCTTCCCCTTGTTTCATGCATAATTGAAAAAGTCATATTTTTCAAATTTCGCCCCTTCCGGAATTATATTCTGACAAAATAATACTAACTACCAAAAGGCTGTGGACTAACCCCATTTCAGCTCTCATCTCCATGTATTCCCCTTGTTTTATCGACAATGATAAATGTTCGTATTTTTCAAATTTCACTACCTACAAAACTACATTCTTACAAAACAATTCTTACTGTTAAAAGGCCGGGGACTAACCCCCTTTCATCTCTTACTACCTCACTATTTTCCACGTATATTCCCTTTGTTTTCTGATCAATGATAAAATTTAATGTTTTTCATATTTCGCCACATACAAAATTACATTCTTGTAAAACAATTCTGATGTATTTTCAGCTAAGGAAATTAATACTATTTAATAATAGCTTGTAATTTTAATCCTTTTATGCCTCTGGTAACTTCTTATTTGCAGTATTTATCAGTTCATGTTTTGTGCTAGTGAGTATTCTTCACTTGTTTTTGTTATATTTCTAAGTGACGTTTTAATAGATAGAATGCTTAGATGCCACCGCAAATGAATTGAAATTAATAAAGGTTTTCTTTCAATACAAGTTTTATCTGCACAATGGTCTTTTGACGTTTGACGCTGAAAGCAATTCTCACTGCCTTTAAAATTTATGTGTGGGCTACTTCATAAACAAGTTTCTCGTATAGCGACAGTGGGAGTTTTCAATCAATTAGAAGCTTCCACAGTTTGAAAATAGTGTTAGAGCACGTTGGTAATATTGATAACACATTTCATTTTGAAAAACAAAATGCCACCTTCGAATTATTATCTGTTGCTCCAGTAGGGGATGTTTTGTTGTTTTGTTAGTCTCGAGAATTTATTTTATTAATAATATTTATTTTGTCGGTGCATATGAGTTCATCATTCCTACACGTGGTAAGATACACATAGTGCTTTGTTCATACACAAGTCGACACTGTCAGTGCAAGTAAAAAGCACTAAAGCGCTATACAATAGCGATTCGTTTTCGAAATGGTATTAATAACAATATCGGTAAGTACGTTAAATTTTGGCACTTGTGGTGAGTGGCCTTTTCTAAAATAATTTCATCATTGACAACCATTTTTACAATTTAAGGCTCTGTATGGCTTACCTTAGTAAACAAGATGACATAGTTTTAGATAGTACCATAAACATATATGAAACTTTCACTGTTTGAGGGCGCGTATGAGGGTAACTATTTTAGCGGTTGAGTAACCACAAAACAGTTAAATAAGAACCATGTATTTCCATCCGCCCCTTCAACTATAGTGGCAGATTCTTTTTCTTGCATACCGTATTCTTCAATTAATAGAAGAAATAAAATAAAAAGAACCACTATTTTATTATAGTAATGCATCAACTCATAAATTACAGCACGAATGTCTTCTAGCACCAGCAAGAACACGGGAAAATCCTATCTTGCAAGTAAGAACAAACGTTCTGACTCGGTCTTGGGTAAACAAGGAAGAATATATGGTCCACGGGGCGTTGGTTAGGTTGATTCTAAGATATGAAATAGTGACCTACTTTTTATTTCTTCAAATGCCACAGCATGTTTCTGATTTCGGAACTACGTTAACAACTTGTCATGTGAACTGGTACCTTTGAATTTGCAATGCTGAAAACAAAATGAAATCAAGATATGATTATTATATTCCATAGAAAGAAGTTTTAACTAGGTGATAAGAGTTCTGGCACTTCTACCTATCACTTGGAAACCATTTCAAGTCAGATCTTATGGTCCTTATACTGTTGAAAAGAAGAAAAGTGATCTGAACGACATCATTAACACTCCTTGGAGGCGCAAGCAAAAACAGTTATGCCACATAAATATATTAAAATAGTATATTGATAGATATACTTCTGTGCCACAACCTGTTAGTTATATTTTATCTATTAGTGAGAAAAATTATAATTCAAGTGAATGTGACATTGAAGATGATAATAACACTGTCCACGGTCAAATAAAACTTCCGAAATCTGACATTCTGCAACACCTAGATACAAAAATTTTCCATTTGGAACATCAACAAAGAGAGAGAGCTGAAACAATTTATTTATGAATATGAACATTTGCTTCCAGATGTACCTACTAGAACTGATAAAATCTTCCATTGAACTTACAGATTCCACTCCTATCAAACAACATCCAAAACAGAATGAGTCCAACAAAACAGAAATATTTATAAGAGAAAGTAAAATATTTCTTGGACAATGATTTCATTGAACCCAGCGAGTAGGACATGCAAAATTTGTAACCTGCCACGTATCAGCCACTCGTAAATTCTGTTATTTCTGGACATAATGGATGTGATGGATACATTGACGATGTCAGGCACTTGACAAAGACTTCTTCAAAAAAGTCAGTGAGGCAAAGTTGAGATATAATTTATCAAAAAGTGAATTTAGTAAAGCTTGTGTTATTTTCTTAGATCATGTTGTGGGACAGGGTCATGTAAAACCCATTGATGCTACAGCTGAATACATCTCTGATCTTCCAGTTCCAACCAGTAAAAGACAACTTATTCATATTATTGGTATGACTTAATATTTCAGAAAATTTTGTCAACAATTTTCTTTAATTGCTGAACCCATAACAAGTTTAGTAACTAAAAATTCAAAATTAATCTGCAATGATAAATACCAAAAGTCATTTGAGAAATTGAAGGCCATACTCAATACAAGAGTGAACTAGTTCGTTTTGCACTACTTTTTAAAAAGTATTTTAGCTGTACATTGCTAGTGATATTGGTACTGCTGTGGTATTGTTACGAGAATACAACTTTGGAATCAATCGTCTTGTCTAATATTTCGGAAAGACGTTTATTAAACATCAGATAAATTATTGCATTATTGAAAAAGAGTGTCTAATTCTAATTCCGGCAATTCAGTACTTTGAAATATAAGTAAGTGTTATCATGATCCCTATTGTTGTCTTCAATGACGGCAATCCTCACTTTCATTAAAAAAATCAAAATCAGAGATTGTTGAGATGGTCTTATTCACCAAGAGTGTAACTTGGATATTCAACATACCAAGGGTAAAGATGTTATACCAGAAGATGCCCTATCTTATATTTATCTTTTCTATAATTCGGCACATTGACCTTTTTTTTTTACTCCAGATGACAAAAATATAAAGCTTGATTGAGACTTTAACCTTTAGCATGCTAGATAAATTGTCGTCTGCTGGAAATGTCGTCTGCTAAAATTGTAAAGTTCATTCAGTTTGCTCCAAAATTGGAAGAAATACTGTCAGAGTAGCAAACAGCTTGGAACCTGATCAGACGCCGATTTAATCGGCGTCTGATCTGGTTCCAAGCTGTTTGCAAAGGCTGTTAAATTCGCCTGCAGCAGGCTAAGGGTTAATGACGGATGTATTCTAATAATTTAATTACGATTTGGAAAGCATTGTGACATCTAGGTTGCTAAGTGTTACTGTACTAGTGCATGTACTTTTCAATGAAAATAAGTATAATAACTTAATTCTGAATGATATTTCTTATACTTTGATTTTATTTCTGTTTGTCAGTTTATTTTGATATACAACAAAACCATTTTAGCTCTGAGATTGTGAAAAACAAGTTTGTTTTTTTTTGTAACAAATATTGCAAGATATAGTAAGTTTAGATGCTGACAAAGTAATAAGTAATGCCAATACTGCACGCACAGACGAATGATCGAGTTTTGAGTTTATGTATTGTTTCCACGATCATTAACCCAGATGCAAGAAAGCACTATTAAGAAATCATTGACGCAATAATGAGCGTAAACATATAGTTGTAGGAACTTGCATCACACCGTTATTATACCGGTATAGCTTATGAAGACAGCAAGAAAACAGACTTAGCTGCCCTGTAGGATATTTATTCAAGGAAATACAACCGTTTGGTAACAAATGTTTCTAAATGTGTAATCAGTAAACACTCGGTGTCTCTAGGTCTATTTGGCAATAATCTTATTTACTTCTGTTTCACAATTTCTAAAACTACATTTTGGAGTAACCTGATGTACAAAGTGTGAACAGATGTTGTGTGGATAAGGATTCAATATATCTGCGAGCAATGACACACCAAGCCGCCGACTTTATACCAGGCTTACTTTTATAGCTCTAATGACGTTCTTGTTTATTTGATTAGAGCTTTCTATTGAGTCAATGCTGGATCAAACACACAGGTACAAATAGCGAAACATGTTACAGCTTGAGCTGAAAATCTTTTTTTATGTAGAAGCCGATGGTGCTGATGGGTATTTTTGGGTTTTATCATCTTCAGAATGTTGTCTTAGCGTGGGAAAATATTTTTCTATCTATACGTGTGTTTTTGAGTCACCAGCGTAAGAAAAGACAGTTTCGCTACCCCCAATTTATGTTAAAAAACTTCCAGGAGCGCAAGCTATGAGCTTATACATATCTGACTGTGTACACTCTGTTGGTTGCAATATTTGCGATAGTATTTCGTGGAAATCAAACAAACAACTTGACAGTTTAGATATATTCCAAAATGATGATATAGATGCTTTCGGAACTCGACTAAAATAATTCCATCGGCTAGAGCTTATGTCTGAAAGAGATGATGGCGGTCACATTTATTTAGTTTGGTGTTATCAATCTGACAGTGACTGTTCTTATAATTTTATCTTATATGTTTTACAAGTATCTTTATATTGGTATCGCTTTTCATTGAAATTTTCCTGAAAATGAAATGTTTGCCTGACATCAATTCGGAAGTTGTAAAATTAGCTTTAAAATGATAATTCCGGAATTGTAGTTATGGTGTGTGACCCAAGTTTCCATTATTAGCAATTGCTTATGAAATAAAAGTAAACGATACTCAACTATCAAGCACAGGTCTATGTAAAGGAAAAATGCTTTGAAACATTCAAAATACTGAGAACTGTTGACACTTTTATTATTACTCTTTTTGGTATGCTTTGGTTGTAGGTGTATGCATACCTCCGGCAAAGAAGTTAACATGATAATGACTTTTTATACAAAGGCATACAATCGACCATTTTCATACATGTTGCCATTTTCTAGTTGTAGGTGGTTTTTACCTTCTTTTGCAGAAATACTCAATGTATCTATAGAAGTTGTTGGTTTTACTAATATATTGATGTGACGCACACGGTATAGGAATCTCCGAATTAATTTTTTTGCGCAATCACTCATCTTCTGATAGGTATTTAATATGAAGGTTGACCTTGTACGTTGTATACACTCACACATACAGGTAGCACAAAAGAATTCTACTAGACAATTCTCGCAGGTTTGTAGATCTTATCGCAAAATATGTTCCTGTTTTAGAAACTACACGATCAGGAAAAAAAAGCATAACAACAACACGTAGATCTACATTTATTTGTTTGATTTATTTCCTTCCTCATGGTACAAACATGTCCAATTTTCAATATGTTACCCGAATCTATAACAGCTGTTCTTTCGAAAAGAAATAGAAGCACAAATTGTCAGACCTATCATTGTCTGTTCATGTCAAATATTTTTTATATAATTATATAAAAATTGCAAACGCTGTTGCCACAAAGAAAAGAAAAAAATCCTATCAAACAAGAGTAGCCTGAGAGGCATTCATGTCCCCTGTCGTGTTTTATGTAAAGGAGAAAAGCCGAAAACTGTCCATTATGTGAAAGAATGGACAAATCGAGGCGCAACGCGCCGAGATTGTCCATTCTTTCACATAATGGATAGTTTGAGGCTTTTCTCTGACTTAAAACACGGTCCTCTCGAATAAATCAAGATTGTCGTGATATTATATAATGTCCCTAATATTGTCCTCTTTGAGGCAAAGACAAATCATTGATTTGTGTCTCTGTGCTAAGTAAAAATACCAAGTCAAATAGAGTTTAAATAAGATTGCATGAAATATTTATTGCAATGAAAAGATTTTTTTAACACTAATGATATGCAGTGCTGATTTTAGGACAGTTTCGAACATATCACGTTTTGTCATATTTACATATGATTTGAAGTATCTTTACAAAAAGTAAAATTTAGCTTGGCCTTATGATGTATGTATTAATAGTTTTCCACGCTTTGTTCGTGCTGAGTTTGCAGTTTTATATAGATGACAGGTCCAGGTGAAGACATTCTAAAATGTATGTATATGTATTTTATATAATTATTACAAAACAACCGTTCTTATCTCGCAATTACGTTGTTTTCTATCAATTTTATTAGAAGACAATAACACGTATTATATGAGACGTTTGCTAGTTATGAAAATTAAAAACAAAATAATGTATTGTTAAATTGAAATCATTGCGGCCAAATTTCCCTGTATACCGAAATACCGAAACATGCAGTAAAACGATAAGAAATTTGACGTGTTTAGTGTGTTTTTTTTTGTTTGTTTGTCTTTGTAGTAGAAATGTGAAATTGCACATTTCTGAATGTCAGTTATGACAAAAAAAATTAACCAGGTGTTTTAGCTGGACTATTCAAAGAATAAGTAGAGCGGTTTCCAGTTTAATTCTGCCCACGGTTTTCTCGTTTAGAGCCCAACCATTATTTTATTCGCTTTTCAAGGAATTGCACTTTGTGCATCATTGAAGGTTCCATGTGCACCGCCGTATGAACACATGGTACAGAATCCAGGAACACTGGTTAGGTTAACTGCCCGCCGTTACATGACTAAAATACTGTTGAGAAACGGCGTTAAACCTAAAACAAACAAACAAACATTGGGTTAAATATCATACGTTCCACATAAGGGTTTTTTTTATTGCAGCTACAAATTCTGAAAAAAAACACGTTTCAGTTTTAATATATTTCGAAACTTTCGAATTTCAAAGACTGATGTATTCCAATCTGACTAAAGTACATCTCCTATTACGCTACGCATAGGATCTGAGAACGACCTATTCATAGCCTCGTTCTGGCGACCCTTTCGCTAGCCAATCAGAACTTAACTTACAATATCTCGCAAATCTACCTGTAGCCTTGACTTTTGATATTTACAATTCTTATGTCACACTGTGACTAGTAGCTGATTAGCTCAGTCGGTAGGCTACTTACTTTGTAAGCGAGGGGTCCCGGGTTCGAAACCTGGTATGACTGCACATTTTTCTTACTCTTTGACATTAGAACAAATCGTTTGATTGGTTAAAATAAAAATAGCAATACTGGAAATCCAAAATATACAGAAGACGAATGTGAATGGGTCGTTCTCAGATCTTCGTTTAGAAGATCAAGTACTTTAGTCAGATTGGATGTATTCACACCTCTCAACGTACAAGGTTGTTACTATACCTGTCCATTATTAACCTGTACCTGTCCATTCTTAAAGTATCCATTATTTTAAGAATGGACTCTTACAGGTTAATAATGGACAGGTATAGTAAAATAATCGTGTGTATAGAGCGGTATCGGTACAATAACCTATATAATGGATAAAACTAACAAAGGATTACGTCACAACCGTGTTTTATAGAGTAAGATAAACATCCTCTTTTCGCAGAAATCTTCAGAAGTTTGATTTTTATTATCATATTTAGAAATTTTACAAACCTTTACATTTTGGGAATGGTAACTGAATCCCAAACAGACCAAACACAACTCATCATAGCTGATGTCTGTAAAAAGAATTCTAAAGAGCTCTACCAATAATGAAATAGACTTACCCATATTGAATTTTAACCAGGCTTACAGCTAGAGGCACACACCATATACCCAAAAGTTTTATTGCATACACTAGTCACTGCGTGAGAGAAAATTGTCACAGATTTTTGAAAAGATACTTGTATAAATTTTATAAGCCTTTTGCATGGTCAATGGAGCGTCACCCTCCACCACTACACATGTAACAACATGAAAGGAATTTGAAAACAAATATCAAAAGTCCTGTGACACAGTTTCCTCATGCAGGGAAAACTGTAAACATACAATAAAAGTTTTCAATGCATTCGCTCAATCTTAGGTGCAAGCCCTGATCAAAACTTGAAGCCAGATAAGTCATTCCATTCCATTTAGTTACTTGTATCTTTTTTGTAGTTATAAGGACTATGGTCAGTTTTGTTTTGTAAGTTCAGAGATTTGAAAGACTTTTCAAAAATGTATATATTATATAATTTCTAAGTACAATAAAAAATACAACTCGTTGACACTTTTGCAAATAAAATGTCAAAGTGTTTGTTCTTCTTCTGACGACTAGCGTATCAATAAATTTCGTAAAGCCAAAGAGCTATAAAAATAAATATTTTATTCTTCTTTGGTAAAGCGTTATAAAGTCGCCTTAACACGTTTTTGACATATTAATCTTTTCAAATCATTGCTTTTGCATTCAACTGTGTGAATTTTAAATTACTTTTGTTGGTGTTAATGTAAGCTTACTACACTCAGGTTTTATGTTTCAGTGACTATGTTCTCGGTATCAAACATTTCGATTACATATGTTTACCAAATGTTGAATCGAAAGTATGATCATCGGGTAGGAAATGATCTAACTAAGAATCTGAAATAATTAAGTTATAGCCATTTCCTATCTGTTTCGACCATCATGCAACGCTCAAATACGTGTTTGAATACAAAATATCAAAACGGGTTTAAAAAAGTCTCGACCAATTAATTGCCTGAATTACTGAATATTGTCATTAAAGGGATACTAAATATAAAAGTTCATATGCAAATAAGTACAGTCAAGTTTAATCAATTTTTATGAAGATTTCATTGTTACGTCCCTTTTGTAGGGAATAGAAACATGGCGTTCTGCACACGAAGCAATATAAGCATTGTAGTGATGATTATTAACACGGCACCGGATTGAGCATAATTCAAAACTTCATTCCACATAGCTTGTAAAAACTAAACAACTAAATTGAATTCTTAAGTGAATTTTTTCGATATATTTTCTCTTTTTTTTTTTAAATCTAAAATCAAATCTTATCCCAGACGTTGTTAAGCGTTAATTAATAACATGCGAATTTTCTAGAAATAAAAGCAATCGGACATATACGATTAGTATCGACGAGTTTCATTCAGCAGAAGTTACCTTACCATTTAAACGAATTGCTGCAGATATTTATACAGGTAAACCGCACATAAATATAGAACTAGAACAGACAAACTTCATAAATTTATGATTATGTAAGTGTTTCTCGTCAATTCACATGATACAGTGGGCTGGCGTTGCTGATGCATTACAAATTCTTACAGTTATTGATAATAATGAGTATAACGGGGTTACGGTGATTACTAATAGTCATGATTTTTATTGTCATAGTCGCACCGTGGGAATATCCGAATATCAGTCATATATTTTTAATTAATCTACAGTTACCAAGTGCATTACTTCGTCTTTGATGTTTTGTTTTGACAATATTTCAGGACAGTGTTCAGCCACCGCGAGACATTGTTGGTTGCGCTTAATATTTATTATTTTGAACCTTGTTGTTTGTATAAAAATTAAATAGAGTTTCGATTGGCATAACTATAGCCTGCAGAGTTTGTGAATAAAATATTACTTCCAGAAACTAGTAAATAAATTCACTATCCGCCACACCAATTATTGAAAATTGTTTGATTTCGGTTGTATGGCGCACCAACTCAGTACAGGTTATACCGTTATATTACGCCAAACAGAACTGAACAGATTGGTTTCACATCTCATTTATATAGAAAGAAAAATATAATATATGGAGTCATATTCATAGGGAAACAGCAAAACGAAATATTCAGACCCAATTATTCTCCTCATTAGATCACGCAAGAATGTGATTGCAGTTCTTTCCATACACAAGTTGTTGTCCTAGACCGACATGAGACATTGAGCATTGTCCTCGGTATATCAATTGGTGTCAGGATATGACTGACCGATGACATATACATTTTTAACATGTCAATTCTGTCGATGTGAAAGCGTCGATCAGCTTAGATGAACAACATTCCTTTAGTTTGGTCAGCTACTGATCACTTACTGAAACAACCTAAAAAATAATAGCAATTACTACACATATAGACTTAACAAGCAAATGCATTGAACTGGTAGCCCCGCAGAAATGTTTATTCAATCTGCATGTGATAATGAAAATAGTTTACATGCATTAAACCTAGAAAAATCATTCATATATTAAACTTATCGATTGTTTAAAGTCAATTATTTGCCTTGTTGTGGTCATTTTAAATATCCGTTTGGCAAATTCTAAATTTCGAGTTAATTAATCCACATTTTCTTTCCTATTTTCCGAAAAGGTAAAGAAGAAATGGCACAATATTATATGATAAACAGAAGTTGTATGTTTTCTTACAAAACAGATAAATCATTCTGAAAAATTCAAAATTCATAAACAAACTGATATATTTAGTGTATAGCAGTTGTATGAGCAATCAAAACATTGCTTACGTATTTAGCAGCTTAATAACAAAATGTTTTTAATCCCATTTATGGAATACTATAGACAACTACATTTGTATTAATTTGGGAGTGTATTGCTGCTCTGATCAATCGTAAATAGAACAATATTATCAAAAATTACTTATTAAGTATACAGACACAATAGTCAACTCATTATTGGTCGTATTTTCATGCAACATACTTCCACAGTATTGTAGTAAATATAATTAATATGCAGGAGTTTAACACATCGCCTTGTTTGATACCGAGAGTAATATCATGGGCATACATGTATATATCTGGGAAACGTTTCATACACAATTTCTTATTACTTTACTTTGTGTTATAAGTCACAACGACACGGTTTAGGTCATTTGCAACCTTTCAAGCCTTGTGAATGACGGAGAATAACCCAGGTACCCCTCTGGACATTATTTCAAGCGCGGGCAGGCACCTTGGTAGAACCACCCTTCCGTAAGTCAGCTGAATGGCTTCTTCACATGATAACCCGCATATTGCTCGAACCCACAGAGACGAGGGACAAGTGATTCAAGGTGAGCAACTTTAACCACTTGGCTCCCTATCACTTTAAGTATATCTAATCATGGCATTGATCCCAAATAAAAGCCAAAGTATTTCTTCATTATAAGATAGAATTAGTTCATTTTGTTTTTGTTGAGTTTAACGTCACACCGACAAAAATATAGGTAATACAGCGACTTTCTATGTTTTTGTGACGAAGGAAAACCCCACAAAATGAAGTTATTAAAGATAAAGACCCCAGGCACAATCACAGATATCTTAAAATACCCGATCCTTCAAATTTGAAGGACAGTTTAATTTAATTTTGTTTTATTTTATTTTATAAAATGGTTTATAGTCCTGTTGACCCTTCATATTACCTAACATATTTAAAATAGAATCAAGACACTGAGATCACACCAATTAACACAATTGTCAGGCAAACACATTACCATTTAATGTAAGCATTGCTGAATCAATCTCGCGCTGACTGTAGTGAAGACATTTATTTTTATTCTGTTTTAACCATTCTTACTCTTCCTTCACGCACAGTGCAAAAATCACTATTAAATATTTAAGCATACCACTTTACTTTTACCGCCGAACTGGAATTCGTCAATCGTCAAAGGACGAAAAGTCTGGTTTAGAAATTTTGAAATATTGTACAAATGTCTACAAGCAAGTCTCGTCTCTTTCCCGGGTAAATAAAAGGTTCTCCGAGTGCATAGGATAATGGAATTCAACATTTTCTAGGATTGCATATCTGTATTATTATCGTCACAGACAGCAATAATTTGAACATACATATTTTAAGCGTACCGATATGATTATAACTACGGGATACTGGAGCGATGAGTGAGGAATTCTGTTCAAATATATTATAATAAGCACATGTTTTTATAGGTAATGTTGTGTGTTCATATTTTACATCAGTTGTAGAAATCTTTCTCACATTTTTTGTTGTTGTCTGGAATATAGACCAGTACTTTACTTGCTGGCCGTAGTGGCGGTTTGTAAAAGTCTCTCTTACTTGGATGTCAGTGTTGTTAATTTTCTGGTCCTTTGAGATCATGGAGTCCATTTAAAGCATGTGTAATGCCAGTTACCACACACACACACACACACTCGCGCGCAGCGCGCACTATCACATCCACGCATGCACGCATGTGACACACGCACTGCACGCGAGTTTATTGTACTCAGATTATCTCTTCGGATAAAATATTCAACAAAATGCATTAACATTTGTAATGACGTATCTCAGTGCTAAATGACTAGCACTTGGTTGTCATGACAGTTTATTGTTGCAAATTTACTGTTGTCGGAAATATAATTACGTAGCTTACAGTTATGTTCTTACTAATAGTCTATCGCAAATGTTGTCAATGATGACGGTATCAAAATATTTTCCATGATCAGGCAAATACTTACCACAGGAACGCTCATTCAGTGCGAGTCTTTGTTTCTTTTTCAAGGGAAAACTTACGCAGTCATTACAGCTACAAAACTATTTCACAAACGAAAAAAAATTTCTGATGTATGAAGATTTCTTGCTACAACAATTCCATTTATAGCCTTTAACTATATTCAATTGTATTTCACAAGCTGCATCACGAACATATGCAAGTATTGAGAATTGATCAAGGAGTAATTAGTTGAACATGTACACCGTATAAAAATAAAAGTGTAACTTTGATGCAAGTATGCATTGACGCAATAACGGGTCATAGGGAGTTTTAGGTCAGAATACGACTGCAAATGCTTTGAGTTTGGTTGCGATTTAGTAAAAATAATTATCAAGGTCCGTGGTGCTGTTGATTTTCGAAATGCCATAGAAAAACATTATCGTCTCCTTCTTAGTAAACGGCGAAAGGATGGACAGCACGTTCCATGTTTATGTGTCTCCCAAAAAGAAATAGGTGCGATATATATATGTGCCAATGCTTTGAACTATTTATAAAAAAATGACATAATCTTTCTTTTAAAAAAAGCGGTGGTGTAAGAAGCATCTAACATACATATCAGGATAATAAGTATTTTATGTTAAGACGATATTGCTTTATCTTTTGGATTCATAATGCAACTGCAAGAAATGGAATTGGAATGTAAATGTTAGCAAAAAGGCTTGTTATAAAAATTACGGGTCTTTCTAGAACAAGAAATATTAACCAACTGACACACTTTTTAATTAGAGCATCGAGAAGTTGGCACTGACATCAAAGATTCAGTTTCGGCTAGTCAACTCGAAGATCGAAATTAACGTTACAAATTAAATTTCGCGCTGGTATTAATTTGAGCCAGCTCAAAGTTTCGAATTCGAATTTTTAAAATGTTTAATTTGAAATGAGGTGAATTTCGAGCCATCCGAAGAAATTCGATTTTCAAAGTTGAAGTGAAATCGAGCGAGATGTAAAATCGTATACCAAATTTTCAAAGTAGAGATCAAAGTTCAAATTCTTAGGCTGTTTAATTTTAAGCTTAAATTTGAGCCATTCGATAGACGAAATTCAATTTTAAAGAGTTGAAGTTCAAGCTGAGTGAATTTAGAGCCAGCTCGAAGATCGAAATTCAATTTTCAAAAGAGTTGAATGTCAAGTATGATTAAACTTGTTTAAGATCTAAAGCATACGAAGTGAAGTAACAAGTAGGACAAATTTCTTAGAAATGCAACAAGTTGCTATTTGTTGAAAATCGAGGAGAATACCAGTTATCACATTGTATTTAGGTATGTTTACGGCTCAAGTTATTTTCGATGTCTACGACTCAACTATATTTAGAATATAGTTTTGGTACGGCGGCCGTGACTCAACGTAAAACCATTATTATGATACAACAAAACTGCGAATGCCTCCATTTTTTAACAAGACTGAAAATTTGACATCACCACCAACCTTCTGTAGGTCAGTTAGATGGCGCCATACAAAGAAGAATTCCTATTTAGTGTGTACTAGTTTAGAGGGATCCGCAATACGATTATTAGTACTAGTCCAAGGACAATTACTACAAGCAAGTTTCGACCAGCTTGTTTATTACTTGTTCCTGCTGTTTATATGAGAATATGCAACATTTGGCAACAATTTGTATTAGAAAAAGCTCAGTGTCAATAAAACTAGCAAAAAAAGGACAACAAACAAATTAGATAAAATCATTTGCATATGAATTATATTATATTCCATGCAATGAAACTGCAGCCATTTTGGACATAGTGACATCATGGTTCTCTCTTTTTTTCCGATTTGGGGCACAGTGATGTGATCATTCTTTCTTATCAACATTTGGTTAATAAATGAATAACGATTTAGATAATCATATTGTGTAAGTCATACTTTAATGGTTTTTAGTTCGTATATAAAGGTGTAAACCTTTATTTAATTTTTTAACCTTTAACATTGCATTTAACATAATGTTGCCATTAAACATATTTGGTTGTACCTAATTAAGGAAACAACGATAACATCACTTTGCCTAAAATAGCTGCCGTTTCATTAAATTGCTGTTTTAAACTGCCATATCTGTTTTCTTTTGCCCGATTTTCATATCTTTTCACCAGTCTTAATATTTCATTCAGCTCTTTCTAGATATAAATATCATTTAATGTTACATATTTCCCTTTAACATGGAATCCTCATTGTTCTTCCTAATATTTATGTCAGATATTTGCCTCGTCATCAGTTAGCAAGTTCCAAATTAAAAGTTTCATTTATGGTAATTGTACTGCCTTTAGGCCATAGAAAATGGAATTCAACATATAAATATACAGTTGAACATTTATCACAAAATATATTTACACACATTGATATTTAAGTATTAGTAATTCTAGGTGATTCGGTCAGTTCAAGACAGAATTTGTTTATAACACACTTGTGTATTTTGTGACATATGTAAAAAATACATTGTTGTAATTTGTAAAGATTTTAAATGTTGTCTTATTTTCTATTCCTTAGAGTATTTCAATGGTTGCTTGGGCCAGCTAGGGTCATTGTGTATTTCAACAGATAGCTCATTGAACATGATCTGTATATCCTTCTGCTTTTCCCTCAAACAATAAAATACACAAAGAACATGCTAATTTATGCGTCAATCTTGAACTTTGAACGCCTCGATAGCTTGGTGCTAGAGTGTCCGCTTTGAGTGCGGGAGGTCGTGGATTCTATCCCCGGCCGCGTCATACCAAAGACGTGAAAAATGGTACCAGTACCTCCCTTGCTTAGCACTCAGCATTAAAAGAGAAACTGGCTTTTCTTCTTTCATACCCTCATGGCGATGGATTCCGTCAGCAATGAGGTGTTGAGAGTGATTAATATAAATTGTAGAACTTGCTTCACAATCGACCTAAAACAATTAGTATAAACATTAACTTTGAACGTCCTTTCTGAATCTTTGGACTGAACTACTTATCTTCTGTCAAAGGTTCCTAAATACTTTGTGAATATTAGTGACAAATACGGAAATATATATACGTATTTATATACGTTGTAAAACAAACCTGTCACAGTAATTGATGAAGTGTTTTTTTCGTAGATCATCGGATTTAAAGGAGAGAATGTTTCTGATTTGGATTAAACTTAACATATTTAATTCAAATTTTGAATACAATTGTCTTACAGAGTTTTGCTAGTTAAAACTTTTTAAACAATTCAATACTATTGTTAACAGAATCATTTCATTGTACATACAATCTCAATTTAGAATGCAAATACAAAACATGTACATGTTTCTGGCAACACAGTTACTGTTACTTAAAACTACAATGCTCTTTTGTCTTACGAAATGTCCAAATATTGGGCCTAATATGATGCTTATATATTTAATTATAAGTAATATTTATTGATAACTTTTGTTTCGTAGCCTCAAATCAGTGTTCCATTAAGTGGTCTTGGAAATGTTTGATAGTTAAAGCAAAGTGTATTGATTACTCATACACTTGCTATACTAAAATGAAACTGTTTTCTAACCAGTGTGTCTTTAAGAAATTTATCACATTTAACCTTTATCACATTTAACGATCCGACAGGATATTCTATTAAAACGTTTTACATAAATTACTCATCTGATTTACACTCAGCTGTTAGGTAATTTAAATTACAAAATAAATATTTTAAGCAAGTATTTGCTTTGTACTACCGACACTCATAACATTCTTAAAGTGGCGACAAAATGAGTCTATAAATTCCAAACCATTCAGCTACGTGATAATCAAAATGTCTGAAATTGTTTCTCATCTCTTATCCCGAGGGCACCAAAGTGCTACAAGTGCATCAATGATAAATGCATTATTGTGCATCAATATTATCATCTTCACATGGAGAACGTGTAATAAGGACATACTAATTTTAAGCCTATTCATATCATTCTACGGGAGGCTGGAGAAATAAATAATGAAATTTAGTTAAGAAATATATAAGAAAAGCACATATCAAATACATGTAGTTTGTTTTGAAAACATAAAAGATACATCAAGACTTTTTATTCTGACTGGAATACGGCTTGAGCGTCATTCCGATATTGTTTGCTTCTTCATAGTGAATACTAGAGCTATAATAAAAAACTAATTTTGCGAGCCAAAGTATGATTTGCTTTAAATACCAGCAATGAACGAGATTTCCAGTCTTATTGGTATTTAATTCATACTTTGATGTTTTACAACCACTATGTTGCACAAATACGTTATTCAAAACAACTGAAGAAATCTCTGACTTTAAAGTCACACCGGCTCCGTGGCAGATCGTCTCATCGTGAAGTTATTGTTATGGTATAACGTAATCTATTAAGAAGCTGTGTATAGGGGTTTAAGAAAGAATTATAATGAGCCCAGCGCAGGTTTTGACGTAAGGTGTTAACTTAAGATTATCAAAGACTATCTATGAATATACATGGAATTTAAACAAACAAAAGATATGAATACTGTCGACGACTGCACTCATATTTTACTATTGATGTGAACAACGAAATCACAATACAAAGCTTGAAAACCCCTGTTTTGGAATATGTTTAAATGCATATATCTAACAATTTCATGATTCCATATAACATATCTAATTCCTCATTCCCTGTCCGGAGAATACCGATACTTTGTAAAAGCAAAGAGAAAATGATCCTTATTCACAGTAAGAAACGTTTCACAGCATAAAATGTCAAAGAGCAATAAAATATAAGTAAATCAGCTTTCACTGTGACTACAAGTAAAATGCTTTCTTTGCATGAGAATGGAAATTTCAAACTTTGACAGCTATAACACGTCTGAGGAGCACTATTCATTTCGTGTTAACAATGGGACAATATACCTAGACAGCATTTCATTATATTATTTTCATCGCTGTAAAGGTGGACACTTTGTATGCTTTACACTACACTGACAAACAGTAAAATGTAGGTCGATACTGCTATTAAACCATTTATGTCTTCTCAACAGGAGGTAATAATCCTAAAAAGGTCTCAACATTCTTATCATATTAGTCGGAAAGAAATCTATTTTCAAGATACTGGTCTGAATGACCTTTAACATTAACAACTACTTCCAGTATTCCTATGACATTTCGTACTCAATCTATGCTTCCAGATCTACTGATCTAAAAGCCAATAGGACAGTGCTAACTGTGCTCTGTGCTTCCAGATCTACTGATCTAAAAGCCAATAGGACAGCGCTAACTGTGCTCTGAGCTTCCAGATCTACTGATCTAAAAGCCAATCATTCTTGCATACCAGAGGTCTACCATGGTTCCCCGGATGCACTTTTTTTTACGAACCTCTGATGAATGAGAATGAAAGCCAGTAGGACAGTCTTAACTGTGCTCTATGCTTCCAAATTATAATTGAGGGTTTTCTTATAGATTTTAACTAAAATAGTGTTGTGGTCGTATCTGTCGTGTTATCATTTCTTGTACATTGGAATAATGGCGCCCATTCAATATTATTTTATAAAAGAATTCTGAAAAAGCTGGTTGAAGTGGAGTGCGAGACGTGTTTCATGTTTCATTACCACCCACGAACAGACTCGATCAAACAGAGTCTGCGATTATTTTGATTGGTTGCGTCCTATACTTGCAAGGGATCTTCTTCAAGGTTTATTTATATAGATGACCGTATATCCAAATAACTCTTAATATTGACGCTTATAAATCCTAAAATATGGCCGAACCTTGTACATTTTAGTAAAGACTTAAGATAATACATTTCTTAAAGAACAATACCAGAAGATAAATTCTGGATATGGAACACTCGAATCAGTCAATCATGAAAGCCTGGGCAAACTGTTTTATGACGTCATCTTTAGGACTATTGAATTCGTAAAATGATTTGATCATGTTCAGCAACCTTTGGCTTCAATTTTATAGCCCTTTTCGAAATTTCTAATTATCTGGTGACAAAACAATTGAGCTATGTTGAGCTTCTCAAAGTTACATTATTTTAAGAAATATCAAAGAAAGGTTACTTTTTGAATAATTTGTATGAACAGGGATAAATTATCTAAAACGACGTATCACATTTCTTAAACTTTGCATCCTGTTTTCAAACAAAGACAATTTTTTATAAAATAGTGTAATAAAAACGAGGAAACATGTGTTTATAATTAGATTATATCGCTTTAGAATTCTTCCGACTATAAATGCCTTTTCGGGTCATTTTAAACTTGTCCACGCATACGGGGGAGATGGCTCATATTTTGCTCATTCTAAATGTTGTATATTTCTTTCTTGTGGATACGAAATAAAACCTCGTATTTATGTAATAATCAATTCATACGTAGATCTTCATTTGAATTAAATACTTTTCTATACTTTTGCAGCGATATATTACTTGATATAACATAATGGAGAACAATGTAGAGTGGTTAATTTTATGACTATTTCACAACAGAGCTAGGCTAAGTGATGGCATATAAAATACTAAGAAAAGCAGACCCTTTCTAATTGTTTAAAAGCAAGGAACGTATATAAAACTGAAAGAAGAAATATTCCCTTAAAGAATATTTGCAGGGATAGGTCAGAGAGATTTTATTAGTACCGAGATGTTGCATACAGCTGTAAACTGTATGACAACATGCACTTACCAAATCTTCTAGCGTCATACTTAGACTTTATCAAATACCTTTCAAATTACTACATGCACATATTTTTACCCATTACAGCTAATTGAAACATGCAATATCAAATACTTTTATTCACATCAATGTCTCAACCTGTTTAGAAGCGGCTTGATAAAAAACTTAATATATTTAAGCATCTAGCTCATATTTTATTGTTTATTGTAGTCATTTAAAACATTTGTTTAGAACTACGTTTTTAAAAGTGTCATGTGAGATAATGTTTTGACACGAACAAATGCAAGTTTACCGAAAAGATAAAATATCCGGAAAGAAGTGTGTTGCGTGTGTGTGTGTGTGTGTGGGGGGGGGGGGGGGGGGGGGGGGGGAGAGGTGGGTACTCATCCGAATATACTTTTTAACTGATGAATAAAACTGAACATTTGCGCATGTTTGAAACGATTTTCTTACTAAATTTCAATTTTGGCATCCCCAACTTTGAGCGTGAAATATACGAGAACCACAACTCTTGTCGGTATTGATTTTTTGCCTTGTGCGCCGTTGTAGTTGTTTCCCTTTACACTAAAATATCGATAAACCTGCTGTTTGGCATTTATAGGTAAACTCGGCTCTACATTTTCGAGCAACGCATCTTGGTTAGACAGAATTATTGAAGTATGCTAATTAAAGCAGAATATAACACATCTTTAAGCTACTGTAATTAATTGTATTTTATGGACTTTGCTAGATACCGACATTGTTTCACGAGTTATAAATAATTCTATTATATTAAACAATAAGTAAAATGTACGATTTTACAGTAAAAATACTTGTTTATCATGCGTATGTAATGTTGATTTTCTGTCCTGTATATGCTGAGTGGAGTTATAAGTTTCGTTGAATGCATGGACCAAAAATTTAAAAATAAAAAATGCCACTTTTCAGTTATAAAGGATATACATAAAACATCACACTAAACGATTCCTTTTCTTTCAAATCCCTTTTGAAAGCATTTGCCCTTTTTGCTGTGAAACGTAATGTTGTAAAATTATGTTCTCGGGTTATTTTTTTTTAATTTATCGCCATGAAAATTTCGATTTTGTCAATTACTGCATATTGACTGTAAGTGTTTTACGCGTGATGTTTTATGGACCTTTGCGAATACACCGGATGGAGATAAGTTAAACACCCCAGGCTATGCTAATTACCCCCAAAATACGTCTGTAATAAAAATAATCAACTGAGACATAAAGTAGAGATGTTCTGCCATATATATCTTCTCATAACAGATATTTATTTATTAAATTATTTATCGGCAAATTGATCATAGATGTACTTGTTTTTTACTTATTATACTTTTTTGCATAAAATTTTAGATGGGTGTAGAAAATTATAACAGAAATTTAGGTGACGGTTAAGCAGTTTGTTTCAGAATAGTTTCGAACAGCTGGACAATACAACCTAAACTGAATTAAACACATATATAAATTTTGGCAATTTCTAGTGTCATGTGTGTTTTTAAATGCCTAGATCCACTACTATATAAGTTCACCATTTCATTTGAGTCATGTTTGTGCACATTTATATTATACATACATTTGTTAAAAAAAACACATTTTATAATTGTCTAAAACACATACTATCTTACATTTTACAATAAACCTAAAGTATCTATTTGCTATTAAAAAATATTGTATAACAATAAAACTTCATTGTTTCACAATATTTCGCAAAAAGACCATAAAACATTTGTGAAGAGGTGTCCACCACGATAATCCAATCTAAAACCCCCGTCTTATCTGCTGCTTATCAGCGATTATGTAATAGTCGCTAATTGATGGACAATTTTTCACAACAGGGGTCCCCGTGGACCATGAAGATTTGTGGAGTATAGGTATTAATTTTCCTTTATAGAATGTAGAATAATAATATAAAAATGTCTTTGTTTTCATAAAATATTTCTGCTAATATCATGATAATGAAAAAGGTCATATACAGGTGAAAGTGATTATTGTATTTGATAAATATACATCTGTTTGTTTTTTGTTTTTTCAATTTGAATAATAAGTTTCGTAAAGTGTACCTTTTTCATCTTCTACTGAAATGTTCGCACGGGTAAATAAATCAAATTATCACCACAGTTAATATGACCATCATTCATTAATTTGTAATTTATACTTTTTCATTCACGCAGTGATCTGTGAACGTAAAGAAGTCATGGCTGTATGTAATATTTTAGGCCCATACATAACAAAATTTTCGCGAAATGTTTCAATTATTGAACAGTTTATTGAAATATCGTCAAAAATTATACCGGCACACAGTTTGTAAAGCAATTACATGGAATTAATTCTAATTGCCTTTTTAATTTAAGGCGGACTTTTTAAGACCAATTTATTTCCAATTAAAGATGTGACTTAAAGTTTGCCAATTCAAAAAAGTTTTACTTTTTATCATAATAAATAAATAAATAAATAAAATGCTCAAATAGATATGCAACACATTGATAAGCGTGGCCTTGTGCCGTCGTACCGTTAAGTAAATATTTGTGAAAAGCGTGCTCAAGATTGCGATTACTTCATTTTCAAATTAAAATGGAAGCAATTTGTCATAATTCAATTTTAAAATAAAAAATACCCAGACAATGTTCAGACAATGGAGAATACTTCACGAGGTTATAAAATAATGTCATTTTGATAGAAAATGTTTTTATAGCCTTTTAAAACCTGACATAATCGATCTTTTCAAAATTTCTATATAGAAAAACATAGAAACCATAGTCATCAACTTCAAACAAAAATGGAAGCAATAAGTTTTTGTATCACATCGATAAAAAATATATTGAAATAAATGGCAAAAAATGAAGATTACTTCACGAGGTTATAAAATTTTGTTAAATAACGATAAAAATACGTTTTTAATGTTTGAAATATATTTTCCTATACAAATCTATAGTAAAATTGCTTATCGATAAACGTTATCGGGTCCGCGATCCGTGTATATTCAAGGGAGACTACTTTTGCCAAACTACTGGTCAGTGTATTGGAATGTTGGCCATGGGGTGTTTTTACCTGTCAGAGATACATTATTCTATTATATAAATAAATGAGAAAAAAATGTATGATTGCTTAATGTTTTTTCTTATAGTGTGGCGACTTTGATCTAACATATTTATATCAAACTGCATTTCACCAGATGATATACTGTGCTAGTCTGTCGTATGACTGTAGACAAAATATTTATAAATGTACTTTTACATATGTTTCTTAGTCAACAAAGTACATTACAATTTGGACAGGCTACCTCATTAGTAGATGTTAATATTGCTTCTGCATTATAAACAATAAACCTATGTACCATTACTACGAATTTACGTAAAGGTGGAACAATTGCGGTATGGTAAATGTGTATGTTACCGGATGTGACGAATGGGAAAACTGCATTGTGACACCACATTAATACATTTGCTGTAGGGTTCACGAGAAGTATAACTCCCAAAATATGTAACATTAGACTGAAGATTCAAGTAGTAGTTATAAGATAAACATCACCATCGTGGTTTACAAATTTCTGTTTTGGTATGAAATACATGATTTTTTATTTAAAGCGCGTGTGAAGACTATCGCCTTCTGTAAGCTAAACACGTCCGTATGTTTCATACCCAGATATTTATATCTGCATTATTAATATTTTTAGATTGAAAGAAAATTGGCATCAGAACATAATTTAATCACACAAAGCATGAAAATGTCTTACAGAGTTATTATTTACCTATCATCCTAAAGGTCTATGGCCATAGTGTATAATAAAAATCAGCTAAATATATTCGTGCTTTAAGTGTTAAGGGGTGCGTATTTCGAACGCATCAATGTAGTACATACCAAAATGGAAACTGCTAATTTGCTTTTTATATCATATAAGCACATTTGTTATTTGTCTTTCTTTAACACTGTTTACACTGATTCAGTTTTGCATTGCATTACTTTAGTTGTTTTTATAGATAAACTTTTCAACTTACGGCATGTATTTATACTAGCATGCATGATCATGAAAGTGTCTTATGACTAATGCCCAGTGTAATCACAAAAGAATGACGACGCGACGTCTGTAAGTAATCGTACATCCAAACGTTCTGATATTTGTAGCCCCGTTTTGGAAAGCCAATTAACTTCGGTAGAACTATCTATTTCATTTCATTTCATCAAATGCAATCGTTTTAGAGTACTTAGTTGTGTAAAATGCTTGTAGTGCATCTTACATTCCCTTTCATTAAGAAATAGACTGTGGTTTTGTGGTTCACACAGTTTGATTAACGTAAGAAATAAATCGCGACTTAGTACTGTTCATTTGAGTATATCTTTAATTACGTTAGTTTGCAAAAATATACAAAATGATACACACATCATGCCGTTACAAAGAGTAAAACAGCTTTGTTAGATTTATAGAAACATTTCACTTAAAATATCACACCCATATCTTTATATAAATCACACTGTTAAAAATATCGCATTTTAGTTAGATATATTAAAAACTTTTTGGTTCAACTCCTGCGCATCTGAGCTCTGAACTATGATAAATCAGGTAAAAAAACACCCAACGACCTTCTTTATTTTTATTCTTACATGGTCATTGAAATTTTGTGATAAAATTTTGCTGGGCTTCATTTATCCAAGTAGTAATTAACCGGACGTCATGCCACCATTTGACGTCATAATGGACTTCATAATGCTGTCTTACCGGTCCGCGCGTCAACCGTTGTTTATCGCAGATTCTAACAAAACTCAATTCATTTTCCTAGCTGATTATTGTGTATTTTTATATATCAATACATTTTCCTGACGTCACTGTTATTACGTCAGTCGCGAAGGAAAAGAAATCAACACAAAATAGAAAATAGGCAAATAGGCAAATACTAGCATTTGATGGATGTCGTCAAAGGATGTACTTTAAAGTCCGTAGCGTGTTAGAATCGAAATAATATATCAAATTTAGTGATTTGCTCTTCATTGTTTGTCATCTGATACGCAATATTATATCACTCGAGCTACGCCCACGTGATATTAATCCTTATTTTTTAAATATAAATACACAGAGATTGACTTTCTTCTTTGTTTAACTTGCAACCAAATCCAGCTATGTCAGAATGTGCAATTCATTTAATAGTAAAATCGCATTGAATGATTCCACTCAGTTATTCTTTTTGAGACCACGAACCTTTTAATCTAAATACATAAGTGCCTGGATACTTGTAACTAACCAATATTATATCACATTAAGCACGGTAATGCGACAAATATGCACAATCTATTTCCATTTACCGATTACCTCCCTCCCTTTTAATTGTGTTAACTGATTTTTTTTTTCAGGAAAATGATATATTCGATCGCGGATAATGTCACAAAAGTGTAATAAGTGTTGTTTTAAGGGTTTTGTATTGAAAAAATGAGTATTATATTACAAACATTTTACGGTAATTTTGATAAAAAAAAAGAAGGACCGATAGCTGGTTATAAACCACAATGAATATTTTTGTCTTTTTCTGAAATATATTATTATCTACATTATTTCAATTTTGCATTCCTATAAAGATAAACTATATACAATTTTGTCAGGATTCATTAAAAACTATTATAATATTATATAACTATTAAGAGCATTTTTATAAAAATAACGGAAGTCGTTGCGCATGAATAAACTTGAGAGTAAACCTGCTTTTAATACTATAAATAGAAAGATATTAATACAAAACACTTAAATCCAAAAAATCTTAAAGTTTTATTAAAAATTGAGCGAAATATGACGATTTAAAAAGAAATTTGCTGAAAATATCCTTTATATGTTTTGTCTGCCCCTGACAACAGAAGAGTCAGTGTTCCATATCCAGATTTCTATTAGACATAACCTTCAATCATTTTATGTTCATGGCTTGTCTCTACTAAAAGGTGCAAGATCGAATGACTTATAAACCAGGCTGTAAGCTGCCAGTTCGAGCAACATTAGACGCATTCAGAATGGTTGATCTCTTGCTAGAATCTAACGGAAGAAATTGTTCCAACGCTTAAAATAGCACTTCCTTCCACTAAGCTATCAACTGAAAGGAAAGCCAGACAAAATGCTTGACTAATATAGGAGACGTTATTTTATAGAGTCATTTACAAGGATAGAACTAATCTATTGACTGAAAATGTGCCTGAGACTTATTATAATTTTACTGTTTGGTTTACTCCAGAGTTTAAACCTTTCGCAATGTGTTGACATGGGAAATGAAGAAATTATTACGGAACTTGTCGAAAAGATACTCGCAGAAAAAACGTTTGCACTGTCTAAGAAAGTTCGTAATTTAAAAGAAATCGTTGAAAACCAACAAATGAGAATAAATTATCTCGAAAGACAGGAAAGACGGAGTGAGAGAACAATAATAGACATGAAGAAAAATATTGAATGATATACAAACAGAACTCAGATCAAACAGATTGGACTCTTTTGAAGAAAATGTGAACGAAGCTACCAGTTATGACTCGATGCATATGCCGACAAATATGAAAAGACGGAGTTCCAAAAAGACAGAAATACCTCAATGGCTTCAGAAAGAATAACCAAAACAACTAGACTGAGTAAACGCGGAAACGAAAGAGGTATTGTGAAGTCAAGACAAAGGCGTGTTCCCGAAATTGTCTCATTCACTGCGTACCTAAGTCAAAGAATTGACCATATGGGAGTCGGTCATCATGTTGTTTTTGATAAGATACTCACGAACGATGGTGCGGGTTACAACAGCAATACTGGAATATTCACTGTCCCTGATACTGGACTCTACCTATTTACCTACAGCGTGAATGACCACTTCGACCGAAGCATGTTACAACTTGTAGTGGATGGAAGTAATTTAGTTGATATTATAGTCGACCCGGACTCCAGCACAGAGGTATAGTAATAATAATATAGCAATAATTCGGTCCAAAACTGCTTCCTTGGTGTAGTCGGAAAAAGCGTCTGATAAATAAATCCTATTTTTTCTATTTTCAGCGCATTTGCGCGTAAACCTGGGGCCAAATGGGCATTATTTCACTCGTGGAATGTATTTTACATAAAATAAGACACTTGTCATGCATGTTTTGAGTTTTTACTTAAAAACTAAAGTAGAGTGTTAGACCGCTTTCTGAAATATGGCAATATTATTAGGATACCTGACTTAAGTCGACTTGCATTTCTATTCATACTATTTAGCACCCCTTTAAATTTTCGTTTACGTTTTCTTGAAGCAAATATATGGATGCGGAAAATGGGTAAATGACGGAGTGAAAATCTAGAAATTGTATGAAAATGGTTCTGAAGTAATTGAAAAGAACTTTTTTTATGTTTGTTATATTTGTATATAACCTAGAAAACAAGAGTGTTGGATCTACATCGCTCACCCGACTGTTTTGTTGCATGCTGCATGGTTTAAAATGGCATTTTGTGAGGAGAATTTTTTAATAAAGCGTCTTGTACACATTTCTTTTAGAAAACTTGGCCGTATTGCAAAGCAACTTCTATATATTTTGGTAATGGGTCAACTAATGGCCATTTATATGACATTTTATCAAGTTTTAGCCATTGTTTTTTTGATGAAAATATTTTCTGCACGGTGATGTAAGAAACTCACTGATTTTAGCTATTTTCACTAAGTTCACCAGAAAGTATATTTTCTTACATTTGTATAATTATTGTGTTTGTAGGAGGCAATGAGTGGCAATACGGCGATCATTCATGTGAGTCAGGGACAGTCGGTATGGATCCAGGAGTATCATATACATGATGGGTCCATTTGGTCGGATAATACCGGAAGATATTGCAAATTTTCTGGAGGTTTACTGTACTGATTCATTTCTGGCACAGCGTCGCAAACATATTAAAACAATTCATTTGAGTTATTGTTGCTTTTTCTTTCAAGAATTATCGAATACACATTATTTGCATTAATCCATGGGTGAAAAAAATACGAATGTTGTAACGTGCATCCGCTAGTTTCTACAGTATATACTTATTTTTACCTTGCCGTGGTATTAAATAAATAAATAAAACAAAAGTAAAAACCATAAATAAATAACAAGAGTCTTTGGATTTCAGTTCATATCATTTTTTTAAACATAACATCAACAGTATACGTAACGTTTGTTTTTGAAGACGATCTGGACACAGTTGTTCGAAACTTTAGCCAACTGTTAAACTAACAACCGGTTAATTTTCAAGTCTTGGTGGGAAACACTAGTACGATAGTTTTGTTTAATGACATATATGTATCCATAATCCTAAACTCGGACATTTGTTTAAGTAAAAAAAAACAAGGACAAATATCAAACAGGGAATGCCATGTTCCAAAAACGCAGCCTCCCTAAAACGAAACCCACAGCACGCAGACGTGCACACCACACACACACACACAAAGCAAACACACGAGGACAAACGAACAAATAAAGGAACGCAGTTGGGCACCGCCTTGGAACGGTCAGTGGGAAAAACACCACTGGAAAGCTTAAACCGGTTTATGGTGCGCACCCAACCTCACTCTTACCTCCACCATGTTCCAAAGACACGGGACAGTGTAAAAAAAGTAATCCCCGCCAGGTGAATCTCTAACACATGTAAAAGAAACTAAAAGGCATGGCAAGTAAAACACAAAAATGCTCCTGTATAATTATATAAAAAGCAAACCTTAAGAACCCAAAACGTATGTCTCAAAACAGTTGGGTCGTAACCTCTTTTAATAAAACGTTTTATAATTTTACCAAATACAGTTGGAAAATTACCATGACCCAAGGTTTGTAAACGACATCCCCATAAAAAACGGGTTTTGAAATACCTTCTCGCAGAAATGTCCTTAAATTACTATTGAATTTTAAAACGATAGTAAAATTTAGCAAAGTATTTACGCAATTTGTAATAACGGTAGCCTTACTGAAGAAGTTTACGTGTAATATATTGATTACGTTCATAGAAATCCTTGACATGACTACACGCTCTGGCAAAACGAATTAATTGAGAAATATATACCCCATAAGATGTAGCCTGAGGAACATCCACATTCAAATGGGGAAAATTTACAAATCATCCCTCTTGTCATATGTATAATATTGTCATAAACAGAGAGATGTTAATCTAAAAATGAAGCGTCAGCATCCGAATTGTTAGTTTTAATTTACTGAAGCTCCCTAGTAAGTCATCTAAAATGTCGAAATATAACACAGCAATTTAATCGACTATTAGCCTAAATTTGGGACAACTGCTTCCAAAGCATCAACCCTATATTGGTTGATTGTTCATAAAGAGGTGAAATATGACTTTCAGGTACATGTAAATACAATATGCATTTCAACCTTTGGAGAAAAAAAAGTCACACACAAATGGCATTTTGAGAACTCGAGAAAGCATTGATTTAATGCATCTCAGCATATGTTTTAAAGGTTCACTCAAGGAAAAGAGACAAATATTGACTCTGAACAGCTTCGAACAAAATGTTAAAACAGCCAGGAAAAGGTTTCCTGAAAAACTCAATGTCAATATATGGGTAAAAAGGCAACTGGCAATATAATAACTGATTAAAAAGGGACAATCGAGGCAGTATTTTAGTCACTTGCAATGACCGCATTTCCTGTGTTTAAAAGATACAGGGAAAATATATCTTTGGTCTAAACATCAAGTAGAAGTAATGCTAATTATGATTGAATATATCATTAATATAAAAGGATAGAAGTTGTACTCACTTGGGCATAGAACAAATACATCATTTCAAATACATACTTTGAAAAGTTATTTCACGTTTTCTGATATTTCACGATACTTACACATTTATTTCATATAAATATCAAGAAAACATATTGCCTTGTTTATATATAAACAATGACTCATGAAATATACATTACAAACAATGCATGAATATACATTCTACTATAAGTGATTCAGAAATTATCAACTTGAAGACACAAATGACATTACATTTGGATCGGCTGTACAGTCATGTATGCGCTAAAAAGTCTATCACACTGATTAACTATTGTCATATGATGGCGCTGTCAAACCATTTTACTGGTATCGAACAATATATTCACCATATCATAGTGTTCATCATTTTCAGTCTTTGTTTCATTTTGAAGACGATATTTCCTTTGAATAATTTCTATTGGAAAATAGAAGCATAGAATGCAACCAAGTAAAATAATAGCAGACTCGGTTTGATATACATACGTAAGATATCCAGGAACTATATTCAAGAGGATTATGACCTATCAAATGGATAATTATCTCTCATCAACAATAGGCACACAAAGACATAAATGCATACGATAAATAAACGCGTCAAATTTTAGTACAAAATAACGGATTTAATTAAGCCACAATGTGACAATACTCAATAAGACCGTATCTAACTTGCATCTAGCTGTTTACAGATGTACTGACATATCAAAACACTAAATCAGATTACAAAATAAATATTTTAAGCATGCATTTACTTTGTACCACCGTCTCTGGAAGTCTTCAAAATAATTTTTAAAAAGTATTAGCGATTTGATTATCAAACTGTCTGCAGCTGTCTCTCGTACTCGTACTTCAAATGTTCTCCGAGTGCATGAAAGATAAGTGAGCTAGATATTTTCTGGGATTGTATACTGTAGGGTTCAGATAATAACTCTTATTTTATGGCTACTGATACGGCTCCACGGGAGTTATAAAATTTAGCTTAAAAATATGTATAAAACGGTACATTTCTGTAGGTTATGCATGTATGCAAATGGCTATGATATAAAAGTTTTCCACGAATTTAGACTGGTCTATCATTCAATTTTGGTAGTACCATTTATTATTCGAAGGGATGTTCACTGAAAATTTACTGGCTGAATAGCGAACAGTGAAGCCTGCACGGATGGATGTGCAGGCTGATCTTTGTCTGCATTGGTCGCAAAGGCGGAATCACTTGCCTCCAGCAGGCTAAAGGTTAAGGCTTCTTTCTGTGACGCAAAATAATATTTTCGGGGCAAATACTTGTAATGAACGTTTTGGACATTACTGTTTATTCTAAATTTAAAGTAATCTCTGATTCTACACTTCAGAAACTAAATCACATACGAGTGCAACTTTAAGAACCTTTGAAATGTTTGATCTGGTGCATTTCATCACACGTTCACCTGGGGAAAAAAAGAGTTGTTTTATGATAAAGTACAATAAGACGGTACAAAAACTTAAGTCTAAAATTAATTTTCAGTTGCGAAGTTGCTTTGAAAAAGAACTGTTCAAATATATAAAATCCTTTTCATAATTAACATGAAAATGTTAAAATATAGTCAGTCGTAGCTGTTTATTTAAAATCAGATTTGAGGAAAACAGGGTAACAAAGACAACAGGAAAATTAAAACTGATTACAGATCGTTTGGCGGGAGTGATTACAGACCGTTTGGCGGGAGTGATTACAGATCGTTTGGCGGCAGTGAGGGTGGGGGCGAGACAGTATAAGTTAGTCACTTGCAATGTCTGCATTTCTGTTTTTCAAAAAATAGTGAAAGGTATGTCTCCGTTTGATCTTTGGTCTGGACATATAATAGAGTCGTGCCATTAGAAAACCAACATAGTGGGTTTGCGACCAGCATGGATCCAGACCAGCCTGCGGATCCGCGCAATCTGGTCAGGATCCATGCTGTTCGCTTTTAAAGCCTACTGCAATTAGAGAAACCTTTAGCGGACAGCATGGATCCTGACCAGACTGCGCGGATCCGCAGGCTGGTCTGGATCCATGCTGGTCGTAAACCCACTATGTTGATTTTCTCATGGCACGGCTCATATTTTGATGAAACATATTATTGACTACTTAGTAGGTCACAGGTGTACTTACTTCTGCAAAAGAACACGTACATATTTTAACAGTTATACTTTCATTGCATTTACAGGGTTTGAAATTTACATTTTTGCCTACTTTATATCTAAGTTCAAAATTACAAATATCTGCTTTTTGATATCAAAATGACTCAAATAATAACCATTTCGATAAATGTTTGAATGTATAAATAGTATTTAAATGTGTAATGACGTCTATCAGTACGCAGACGCAAAAGTTTTGCACAGATTGAATTACTTTTGCTCTAAATTTACTGTGTCCTGTCGGCTTTACACTCATACACATTCTAATTAGCCTATCGCAGTTAATCAAATTAAAATATCGTCTAGTATCAATATATTCTCTACGTCTTCAGTGTTCATTTCATTTGAATTCTAATAGTAAACTGAACTACTGACCGTGATTATCATCATAGAAAACATTGAGTGATGATTTTTGAATGGATGCAGAAAGGGCTCTAAATCCGTGAAAACCTAGTTCCGGTTCGTTGCTAGCTCGACATTTTTTGAGCCTACCTATTCCAGTGCTATATCTTGGACTGTATTCAATGAAGAATATCCTATTAATTTGGCACCATCTATTGTGGTACCTATATACAAATACTCCGAGTATTATTAATCTATATAGTTGAGATTTGAGTTCGGTTTATAAACGAATCGAATGCATTTCTGGTTGCGTAAAGGGTATGTAGCTTACACCATATACTGTTGAAGCTTTTTCTTTAGTAATGCTGTAGATGATATTGTTCTTTTGTAATAATTGGAATCTAAATGTTAATATTAGCTTGTAGTATAAATGGAAGGTGGTTTTTAAGGAAGTTTGTTGTGACAATAACTAACCAATTAAATGTGTAGATGGTTTTATTATGTTGGTGTTTATGTTTGTATCTAATTTTTCATTTAATCAAGTAGCTGGAATATAACCATTGAGGCAAAACAAATGTCATTGTCAATTTTATCAACTACGTTAAGTTTGATGGCTGTTTATTTTAAGTTTTTGATACAAAAATTGTATTTTATTTCATTGTAAATTTAATTTAATCTTTATTCTCGTCGTAATACATATAAAACAAATAAACAGTTATATATATTTACAATTACAAATGTACTACGCCGTTCAATGTTGGAACAATAATAGATTATTGCACAATCATATCTACATCAATGCTTTTACAAAACTATAAAACAATGTAACCGAACTAGTTTTGCTACTCCATAAGTATCTTATTAACAATAACTAGATATTTAAAAAAACAACTACATTTAATTAAAACAATAATAATATTTGAAAATAAAAATTTGTACTATTTTATACACTTTAATAATTAAAAATAATATGGCTGTAGGTGACCCGAAACCTGGCGATTAGATCAGTCTTGCATTGATTAGCAAAACTTTTTCAGTGGACAAAAATATTTGAAAACAGATAAAAAACAAACACAAAACGCTACCTTATTTACAGCATAAATATCACTACTTACATGTTAAAAATTGGCGTCTTTTGAGAATTAAAAAGCAGGTTTTGGCGCTAGTCCTGGTCATTTTTGGGCCAGAAAACAAGAATATACATTTATTATTATTATATTCTGGGCAATTCAACATCACGTGAATCTCATCCTCAACGGCACTGCAAAAAGGACATGTTTTTCTTTCAAGTTCAATGCCGTCATAACGACCGGTTTCAATTCTTATTGGTGCTACACCGCATCGAAATTTACTGAAAGCTGCACGATGTCTGGGAAGCATTATCAATTTGCAGTACTGCTCAGGAATAAACTCATGTTTGAACAATTTATAAAACCGAAGTTTATTACAACCTCTGCCGGAATTCCCTACCACAGCATTGATTCTAGCTGACCACTTGTTAATATAATCATTAAATAATACCGTTTCACCATCATTAATAAACGAATTTGGTAGTAAACGGTCTATATCTGCATATATTGCAAATTATTGTCTTTGAGAAATTCTTTAATGATAGAATACCAATTTTTACATGATCTATTTGCTTTACTATATGCCCACAGTGCTATTCGTTTGTTGAATCGTATTCTATCAAAAGATCCAAGTCGTGACCAGTGTAAAAATATACTTTTCCATTGCCGTACGATTGAAGGCTTCCCTCCCATATACCCCGAGACCCCGTCATCAGGAGTATATCTTCCGACGCCTAGGAAGAATCGTTGCGCTCTGTTATGTACAGCATCAATACACAAAAAGGACTTGAACCCCCACAACGGAGCACTGTAATTGATGACTGGCCATGCAAAGGAATCGTATAATTTACTAAACACATCATACGGTATACCCCCAATATTTTTGCATTTGGCAATTAATAGAACCAACGCATGACTAGCACTTTGAGCCACTGATTTTACCGTTACATTTAAACTAAGATTTTCATGCAGTACCGCTCCTAAATAAGTGTACCTATCTACTATAGTCAACTGATTATTACCACACATAAACTCCACATTAGTAAATGTTTGAGAATTTGGTCGAAAGTGTACAATATTACTTTTAGTAGGATTAATAGTCATATCATTTACTAAACACCAATCATTTAATGCATTTAACAATCTTTGCGTATCATGTGTAGACTCTGCTATCAAAACAATATCATCTGCATACAGCATAATGCAAACCTTTTCAGTTCCAACAGAAATACCAATGTCAAGAGATTTGATATACAACGTTAAATCATTAATAAACAGATTAAACAATAGACAAGATAATATACACCCCTGTCTCAAGTGTTAAATGAATTAACCCTTACACATGACTTTACTTTTGTATGCCTCAGAGTTATGGGGTTTGCAAAACACTCATATCGCTGAAAGGGAATATAGTTATGCATATAAAAGCTTTATATTTGTCCTATTGTATACTATTATACATGAGTCAGTTCTTGGTGACTTCAGTATGGAAGGTTTCTGACATGTTTAGAATGGCCTCGGTTGCCGAGTGGTTGAGGTCGCTGACTTCAAATAACTTGCCCCTCACCGATGTGGGTTCGAGCCTCACTCGGGGCGTTGAAGTCTTCATGTGAGGAAGCCATCCAGCTGACTTACGATAGGTCGGTGGTTCTTCCCGGGTGCCCGCTCGTGATGAATTAATGCACGGAGGTGCACCTGGGGTCTTCCTTCACCATCAAAGCTGGAAAGTCGCCATATGACCTATTATTGTGTCGGTGCAACGTTAAACCCAACAAAAACAAAACAAAAGACAGTATTATTTCGAGAAATGTTATGAAATGCTGAAAGTGCTTTGACTTTCAAAACTCCTTAAAGCGTATTTGAAATGCTTTGGAACTGATCAGTTAATAACTAATGCAAATCAACGTTACTGTATAGATACACCTATTTTACGATCATGGATTCATCTTTAAATACAGCTGCAGTTACTGTAACTTCTAGCAATACAATGAATAAAAACTTAAATTGAGACATGTCAGAGGGGCCTTTGTAAGTGTAACAGTATGTGCCTATATTCGTTAGATTGCAACAGGTTTGAACGTTATTTGCATTTTTCTCCATTTCATATAGTAATTAAATGCTTTGAGCAATTTTTTTCATTTCTTGTATTTCAAATATTGCATTTGTTTTGAAGATAACAGATAAAATGGCACTTGAGAAAGTTGCCTCATTAGAAAGTGTATTTATAGAGATGCTTTCGAGAAAAGCGCCTGTCTCCCACAACTGCAACATTGAAAAATGTTTAGTTTCTCTCGATGGCTTAGATGAATGGACCCCATTGAAAAATGTCTAGTTTCTCTCGATGGCTGTGATGAATGGATCTAATCAGTAATTCAAGGGCCATAATTCAAAAGTGCCTGGGCGGATTTGGCTAGTTATCAAACTTGGCCGAGGTCTCATGGTCAAACACATTTTGTTCAAGTTTGGTGAAGATCAGATGAGAAATGTTCGACTTAGAGTGCGAACAAGCTTTGTGACAGACAGACAGACACAGACACACACACTGACTGGAGTAAATCAATATTTCTCCCACACCACTGTGTGATGGGAGACATAATAAAGACTTACCAGGTGTGGTGTTGTTGAGTACAAACATGTGCGACTGCTGTTATAAACATGTGCGACACTTTTTCTGAGTCAGTCAAAACACCTTTTAGCAACTTTAGCTCCCTGCTAATCTATTGATTAGCAACTGAAATGTGAATATTTTAGAAAATTAAACTGCAGCAATGTTGTTGCAATTGAGTACAAACATGTGCGATTGCTGTTTTAAAAATACAAACATATGCGACACTTTTCCTAAATCAGTCAAAACACCTATTAGCAACTTAAATGAAATGTAAATATTTTAGAAAATTGAACTGCAGCAATATCAAATATCAAATAGTTCGCATCGTAGCAGCCTGTAAAGTCCTGTTTGTTTAGTTATAAGTTAGCAAATTTGGCGTTTTACCTCATAATTACTTATACAGCTGGTGAGTGAAACAACTTTTAATTTGGGTATACTAAACTATACGAGTTGCGTTTCAAAAATAAATCAACATAATATTTTCATGAAATATCTATATTCGCATAGGAAGCTACCACAAACGCTGTCGTGTCAGTATATAACTATACAAGATCAGTAAGAACTTCCACAATATTTTTAAATCCATGTATTGTCTTAGTGGCGTAACGGCAAAAGTGGCGACCCAAGGTAAGTGAAATCATAAAAAAATCTTTTATTTTACACATTTGCGTTAAGAATTGATTTTTCGTCAAACGTAACCAAAGCAAAAACAATTACTTGCTCTGTTTCCCGTACTTTGCTCAATATATTAACAAAAATGACCATAAATTTTGCCCAAATTTTTGCCATTCTCTATTGATTTCAATTGAGAACAGGGGCGGTTAATTCCTAAGTAACTGGTAACTAAATACATACAACAATAATTATATAGATTTCAAAATTATATCGCCATTTAGAAGAAAGATAGAAAACAATTAGGCACATGAGCAAAATCGATATCTTAATGTGTTAAATATTTTAAAGATATATCAGATCAATCTTTACTTCATAAGCAAAATATAGATATTATACTGAAGGTCATACATGTTGACATTCTTAGGCGTTGCGTATGAGTTATAGCCATTTGTCATAATATCATGTTACATTCATGTTTATCATTTCTGCATATATTTGCCGTAACATAGAGAATATTACGGCATTTTTCGTTAATGGATGAAATTTCATAGAAAAATGGTCTGTAATATGTAACAAAAAAAAAGTGACAAGCGTTTTTCATTTAACTATATATACATAGGAACTTTTAAGTTAAATTTGCCATTTATCACTTTTAATCATACTCACCCATACAGTTTACGTCTTTGTTTCAATATGACTTATGTGAGTTATCAAAACTGTCCTATGTTACACCATGAAGTGGTACTTGGTGCCAAAATGCGGCCGTACTTTGGTCTTTGCAAGATGCGTTGAAAAAGTACATATCAGTTTTCAAAACTTGCCAAACATTTGAATCTTTTATGGCCAAATTAAAAGAAAATCTCTTTTCTTGTCTGGGAGGCTAGTTTATCGAGTGTTTGATGGGGTCCTTACAAGGTAAGTCTATGGGAAAGCGCACTAAATGACTTTGTCGGCCGAAAAGTCCTGTCCACAAATGATATTTTCAAATTTCGCGCCGTTGGCTTGGTCGGGAACCTGTTCTTTAGTGAGCAGTTATAAAAATATGCAAAAATGACTCAAAGTTCATATTCCACAGCACAGATGTTTCAAGATGTTAAAAATGCGTCATTTTTATTTCAAGTTCCACAAGCCCTCTATTTATACAGTTTGCACCTTTGTTAATTTGATAATGAATTGCTGAATTACCGATAGTTCTTATTTTATGTCAGTTACTGAATTAATCGTTGTAAATGGTTGAAATTTAAGATTCCCGCCTTGGATGCTCCAAAATAAATCACTTAAGAGGCCACCAGTCTTGTATTCTGGACCTAGGGGAGTGGGGCTAGGACTTTATGAATAAAAATAATCTGACATTGAATTTACTTGAAAAGGATATTTTGGCTTCAACTTATTGAAAATAAATCTGGCTTTCAAACCACTGAGAAAAAAAACTGAAGACAGTTTGAAAACCGTCACAAGTGAATTCTCTTTGTTTAGGCTTCTATCATGATCGCAGTGGTTTTCGAACCCTCCGGAATGAGCGGTCGGTGCCGTATCTACTAGACCACAATACTTTAACAGGATTGTATTGTAAGTCATTCTTCCAATAAATTAACAAGTCAGTGAATAACAAGTAAAATGACTCAGTCAGTTTATAGATAAATAAATTGTCGTATTTAATGCCATGAATGGGTATGAGGGTGAGCCGCTGAATGACTATAAATGTGTTTGACTCTGGGACAGTAAATAGTTTCTACCCTGTGGATATCTAAGTTTATTTGTAGTCGCCATCAGTTGCTTCTAAGGATTACTCCTCTTGAAGAGTTTTAGTAATTTAAGGTTTCCAATTTTTTTCATACATATCCTAAGTAGTAGTATATTATTGTAGCAAATTTACTATTTTCTCTGCCCAACTGTGCTTTGTTTATTACAGACAGAAATTATCTAAGGGCTTCAGGGGTTGCTAAGGTTTTTATAATTACTGTGGGATCTGAATGCTATAATAATAATAATTTCATTTGTGCACTACATGTCAATACAAATTACATAGCATATTACATAATCACAGTATTCCTCAAATATCGCAGTTGTAACAAAGAAATGCCATCTATAATGCGAATATAATGTCTAGAAAAAGAAGGAATAATTTAAAGACAATTTTACCTAGTCACAAGATCTTTTTAAAGTTTTTAGGCTGTACAGTACTGACGCAAAGTAAAAAGTAAAAAAAAAGCAATTCAACTTCAAACAGACAAATAAACTTGTCAGCCCTTTCCCAAGTGCATATCTAATCTGCTATTTAGTGCAAGGTTTGCCGTTCATGGTCATGAGGTACTGCAGAGCGACTTTGTTATGTTACGCTAGGGACTCGGGCATATTAAATATTCTCTTTCTTCAATATAAGTTATAGCTTCATTTTCATAAATTACTACTAAGCTTAAATGCTCTATGTATGTATGTGCTACACTAACAGCGATAAGAAATCTTGCGAGACATGTTATTATAAATAAAAGATAATAGGTAAGAGTAGATTTCTCGGAAACACAGAGCACCAAAAATACAGCCACAGAGCCACGCATTTGCCAACAACAAAAAGCTTTAATGGAAAAATATTTCAGACGGGTTGCTTCAAACATCCAACAAGTACATATTAATTCATGCTAAAAATTGATGGAGGGGAAGGAAATAGTAAAGGGCGAAATGGGGTCGTGGGGAGGGTGGGGGGAAGGATATTTCAAATTGTCAGTACACTTAACCGTTTATTGTACAGAGTAATAAAGCTCTACAATACTGATTGCAAAATGTCTCTTAATCAAAGATGCTGAAACGTATGTTGACTTGACCTCTTCAATTTAAATTTAAACTGCGACCTTTAACCAATATATGGCGTTGGATAAAAAAGGTAAAATAAAACAAGACTTTAAGCCAGAAACAAAACGTTTAGCCGGTGCAGCACTAAAGCAGACATATAAACATTGTTAACTTCAGACATAATTAAAGTTTACAACACCAGCACTCTCCCTCACTTTGTTTTATGGTGCAAGTAGTTTTAAGGTACTGCACAGTGCCTACGTTATGTTACACTGGGGAGTCGGGCATATTATAAATTCTCTTTCTCCTTTATTAATGATAGCTTAATAATTGATTCATTTTTATAATTACTAATAACTTACTGCTTTCTACAATTGTACACATGCTCTATGTATGTGTGTGCTATAGTGACCAGAAATCTTATGAGACATGTACTTTTAAACAAGGTTTGACCCTTCAAATTATTCGAGAGAATACAAAAGAAATATTACATCAAAGCTGGAAGGCACAACCTAAATTTCATAAAAAAAAGACTAAAGCGAAATCCAAAATTTATCATGTTTTTTTTTTCTTCTTATTATTATTTTAGTTTAGCATAGAATTCAGAATAAACGCCCACCAAACTGTGGTGTCTTTGGGGATGTGGGAGGGGGTTTTCGTCTGACTATTTGTCATTACAATATCTCAGCCATATAGGTGAGTTGCAAACGTCATGTTCTTGGGGATTCCACCTTCAGATTCCAGAACGGATGGATTGAGAATTTTTTTTAATTAAGCAAAACTATTGCAGGGGTATGGGTGAACACAACAAGAAAACCTGATTTTGTTGTTGAAAAAGGGAAACGCTATGAGGATCGCTGATATAAATATACTGATTGCAGTTAAAGATACAACTTGTGGATTGTGAGTCATATAACAGCTGAAGACTCGTCCCTCATGAATATCACAGTTTAATACTAATTAAGACAATGATATTGCAAATTGAAACATGCGTCCCCATCGTAAGCTTCTAATTTTTCAGGAAATACAAAATTCCGCGTATGCTTTGCTCATTATTTATGTAAATATTCCATCAACAAAGCAAACAATAAATATGACTCAAATGGACTAGGAACTTCATGGTTTCAACTAAGGACCTATTGAATTCTAAAATATGCTAATTCTGCTGAAGATATGTCAGTACGTAGTTATCTTAATAACCTTCTTACAAATCGTTTGTCTATAGACTGTTGTTTTTTATTTAGTTAAGAATCGGTTTAGACTGTCTGTCCAGCGTATAAAGCTCTGAATCGAGAGGTCGCCAGTTCGACCATAGAGTGAAACGATTTGTTTAACGCGATATAGAAGATATGGCTGGCATCTGTCGTCCTTACATCTGCTCTCTATTTAACATAGATGATGTTAAGGAACAAAATATGGAGCTGACGATTCGACACGAGATGTACAGTCTGAAATATTAATATAAGATTTATACTCGAGTTACTCTCATAATTATGATACCTCATATAAATTCAAAAATTGATTCTGAAATACAAGAAAGCAAAAACATATAAATACAAAACTATTTACCAGTATTGAATTAAACATTAAACAATCAATATAAAACTTACATTACCGCAAAGCTTTTTGTGCGATTTGGCTCTTTTAAAAGAACAGAATGATATCTTTTATTACAATACTTAATTTCAATCAACTGAAATGAGCAAATTGTGAACTCTGGAAAAGCAGAAATGTCTTTATTTAAATTCTTTAACCCAGAGTATACTAAGTATGTCAACCTATTTCACAAGGGATACTGGAATAAATATACTGTGTTTCTGTTCATCTTTTTGATAGTTATCATTGGCGTGGAAGAAAATTTTCAGAAATAGCTGTTTGCAAAGAAAGCGTTGACATTTCCAGCGGTCTTTTTATTATTACTATCATTGCATTTCGCACCAGGGTGTGCCTGGGATGAGACGTTGATTCAAAATGTGATGTTTGTTCTAAACGTAGTCTGGATTCAAGCACCGATTGCACGGAATGAACTTTCGAGTTGAAATTCGACGACAGACAGCCGTCATCGAATGAAAAGTTGTGGATTTCAGTCCTCAGCATGCCCTTTACAGTAGTCGGGAAGGAGTGATTCGAAATTTCAGCTGATCAATATATGTGTATAGTTCTTGCCTCGGATGATTGAAAACCTGGTCTCGGATATAGTGTCTCTGTCAGTAAATAAATCCAAGTGCCTAGCAGTTCAAGGGAAAAGTCATTTAAAGATGTTTCTTTTTAAACTCTTGTTACCCTTTAAAAAGGCCAAGTGTCCCAGTTGAAGAAAATTAAATGTAGTACTCTATAAAATGCTACAGACCAAATTTGATGAAGATCAATCAAGGCTTTCAGGAGAAGAAGTTGTTCAAAGTTATTTTAATTTGTTGCTCTAGTGGCCCCGAACAGTGCCTCTATTTGAAAATAAAAGTGAAAAGAGGACTTTATAATGATGCAATAGACCAAGTTTGATGCATATCTATCAAACGGCTCATGAGCAATATATTCCTATTTCCTTAAACGGGGCCAATCACTCCATTTGAATAGATTTTAGAGAGAATCTAACAATGTTGCTACAAACCATGTTTGATTAACATCCATCAAGAGAATAAGTCTTATTAATGTAATTACATCTTTTGGGTCTAGCGGCCCCTTAACCCTTACTCTGCTATATTTCTAGAATAGACTGGTCGATCATTAAATTTGGGCAATACCATTTATTATTCGAATGGGTGTTCACTGAAAATTTACTGACTGAATAGTGAACAGTGCAGACAATGATCAGCCTGCACGGATGTGCAGGCTGATATTGGTCTGCACTTGTTGCAAAGGCAAAACCAATTGCCGCCAGTAGGCTAAAAGTTAGACGGGCTGAGCATAATTTGAAAAAACTGGAAACTGGAACAAAACCTTACACTGACGCTATAGACCGAGTTTAATGAAGTCTTTTAAAGGTGTTTTTCTATTTTTAGATCTAGCAGTCCCTTATAGGGGTCATGTGACCCTATTTGAATACATCTTGGAAAGAACCTTACAATCATCTTACAGACTAAGTTTGACGAAGATCAATCACGCCGTTCATGATAGGAAGTTGTTTATATTTATTTCAAGTTTTAGCTCCAGCAGCCCCTAAAAAGCCTCCTTTGAAACAAAAAGATTTGTTGGAGAAGATCTCACAATGATGCCACAGATCAAGTTTGATGAAGACCCATCAAACAGTTCGCGAGAAGAAGTCATTTAAGAATTTTCTATTTTTAGCTCTAGCGACCCGTAAAAGGGACCAAGTGACACCATTTGAATACGTTTGGAAAATGACCTAAAACTGACGCTACAGACTAAATTTAAGGAAGATTCCCAAAGAGTTCATAAGAAAAATTTGTTTAAAGGTTTTTTTTCTGTAATGAGCTCTGGTAACCTCTCAAAGAGGCCAAGTGCGACCACCTGAACAAATTTGAGAGAGGACCTTACAACGATGCTATACATCAAATTTGTTGGAGGTCTATTGAGAGCTTCATGAGAAAAAGTCATTTAAAGGTATTTCTATTATTGCGATAGATAATCAAATAATCAAAATAATATCCACTTTAAGGCGTCAAGTGCCGCCATTAGAATACATTTGGGAGAGAACCTTATACTGATGCTACAGAAATAGCTTGATGAAAATCATGAAGCAATTCACGAGAATTCGTTTAAAAGTATTTCTATTATTAGGTCGTCTAGCACCCCCAGTAAGGAGCTCCCATTTTAGTACATCTTTGTAAGGACCGTTAATTAATACTCGTACATACTAAGTTTTATGAAGATCACACAAGAGGTTAATGAGTAAAAATTGGTAAAAAGCTTTATTATTTTGAACTCTATCGGCTGTTAAAAGGAACCAAGTTCCCCCGTTTGAACATTTTTAAGAGAATGCTTTGTAGCGATTCATGAAGATCAATGAACTGGTTCAAGAGAAGAAGTCGTTTAAAGGTATTTCTATTTCTAGGTCTGGTGATCCCTTAAAGTGTACGGGTTCCCGTTTGAAAACAATTTTATAGAACCTCACAATTACGCAACAGACCAAGCTTGATGAAGATCCATGAAACAGTTATGATGAGAGGAAATCATTAAGGTCTGGTGACCCCTACAAGGGACTTAGTGTCCCAATTTGAAAAAGAGGAGAGACGACCTTATAATGATGCTACAGACCAAGTTTGATGGAGATCTATGAAACTGTTCTTGAGAATAAGTCACGTAAATATGTATATATATATAGCTCTAGTGGCCGTCCCTTTAAGTGACTAATCACCCCGATTTAACAAACTTGGGAGAGGGCATTATAATGATACTACAGATCCAGTTTGATCCATCAAGCTGCTCATGAGAAGAAGTCGTTTAAAGGAGAATTTTTTTTCTGTTTTAGCTCTAGCACAACTTAAAAGAGATCGAGAGGAACCAGTCGAACAAATTTGATAGAAGACCTTGCAAAAATGCTATTAACCATGATTTGGTGTAATTTCTACCAGTAGTTTCAGTGGATGTGTTTATGTAAATAGTGGACGGCGGACGATGTATACTGGACCATCCAGCTTTACTTAAAGCTCACCCTGAACATTCGGTTTCAGTAAGCTAAAACTGAGAGAGAAAATCTAAGATTTAGTATTGCTACCAAATAGGCTTATCGGATTTGAAAGTACCGGAAATACTTCACAGAATTAAAGATACAGTGTGGCGTATGGGTCACACTTCAGATTGAAACTCATCGTATCACAGTATGACAGCTTGTTTGATTCCTAAATCATTCTTATTAAGTCAGTGGTTTCGCCAAGTTGGTACATGCGGCCCGAATGTAATCTTCTTGAGTTCAGGAAATACACATTTCTGTGTTAGCCTTAAACATTATTTATGTAAATACTCCGTGGCAAAAGCAAACAATAAACTTTGTCTCAAATATTCAACAAGTTCTGAATGGAATGACTGGCTAGTTCCAGGCTGAATTTTAGGATAAAGAAACTTTGTCAATATATTTTATTATATATCGTTTGTCTATCGAGTTGTTTTAAGAAATCAAAAATCGATCAATCTGTCCGATTTGAGCAAAGAACTCTGATTCGATAGTTGCGAGTTTGATCCCCGAGCGATGAGACTGTTCTCCATGACGATCTGACAATATGTCTCTCTACCATATGAGGAAGTTGTACCGATGCAGTCAGAGAAATCGTAGAAATGCTTGCTAAGTAACTGACCGACAAGCTGTTGAAAAAAGAATGGCGTAAGACCTAAATCCAACAACCCTTTAAAATGGACAGGAGCAAAAGGTTTATGTCGCGGCGCCGAAACCATTTTGGGGATCGGGGATAATTACCTTAATTTGATATTTAATAATATTGTTTTCGAAATTTAAAAACTAACTGATGCAAAATAAGTTTTGTATGCTTTTTAACGGGTACGTATACGGTGTTTTTATATATAAAGTTGAATATTACCTCATTATCTTCAGCAAATACAAAACAAGGTAATGTAATTATTAAAAACGAGTATGCAAGAAAGTAAAATTACAAGAAAAAGCGTTCATATGTGAGCAATTAAGATCTTTATGCAGCAATCGCATTTCTAGGTCAATTACTACTAAATCTCCTTAATTACATTCCGATGCGTTACAGTTAATTGAAACACAACTGTGTTAATCATTCACCGAATATCAAAATATCTATGTTATAAAATGTCAAAAGTAACTACAAAAAAAAAAGGTTAACTTAGCTCGGCAATTAATGACTCGGCAAACAATAAAACGCTTCTTTCGGTAGTATAAGGGCGATTTCTACAAAAACTGTTACGTATCAAATATTTATACTAATCATGATTTTATGGTTATCAAACATCTAAATAAATGCATATAATTCTTCTTCATTATTGTGTTATTTTGTTTCTGGACTAAATGGGCGGGATCGGACCTTTGCAAAAATATAACTATATCTGCACCCGCAAGTAGGTCAAACTATTACAAAAACGAAAAAAGAAAAAAAAAAGAATTTGCATTCTTATATGATCTCTTATTTTTTCCTGTTTGTTAAATTAGGCTGGAAACAGATTAGATGAAAATATTATCATTATAGCACATGATCTTTAAACTCGTAAATCGGTCGTTTGTACCTCGGCTTTGAGAATCACTCCTCAACTTTATATACATTTCCTTATTAATCAAGTATTAAAGGATGCTATTTAACTTCGAATGAAATGCTATCTTTGAATGGAATATCAATTCTTGCATACCAGACGGGAATTTCTGTTATTTTTACCAATGTTGGAAAAATCCGTGCTGTAAATGACGTATTACGAACTACATTTATGTAGAAGATTTATGTCGTAATTTATATTTTATTTCAAAAAACGTAATAAAAATCCAATACCTTGACAGTTCATCTTTGTTCCTGATAGTATATTTCTCGATTCATAAAAACGTTATTTTATCAAAATTCAAAAAGTAATTCTGCAACTGATAAAACAAAACCGGAACTAAACATTGTTATTTGTCTTTGAAACGTCATGACGTCTTTGTTGGTTTCCCGCGCTTTGTTTAAATACGCTGCTATAAGAAATAGTTCTAAAAAGAAAGCCGTTCGACTGATTTTATTTTTATTATTATTTCTTGAATATGGTATGCAAGAAAAAGATTCGATCACTGGTTGTAGGTGCAGGAAATTTCCGGCTCTCAGGAAACTGTTTACGCGGTAACTCGGCGGAGCGTCGTTACCGCCTAAACAGTTATCCTCGAGGCCGGAAATTCCCATCTGCAACTGCAACAAGTGAAAAAATCTGTAGTACAAGAGGAAATAAGGTGCTGCAAAGCGACCTCGTTATGTTAAACTCGGGAGTTTGGCATATTAAAAATTCTCTGTCTTCATTAAAAATGGTCGTTTCATTTTCATAAATTACTAAGTTTAGTACAGACTGTTTTTTCTCTGATATTTGCAACACTAAAAGTGACAGAAATCTTGGAAATCTTGCAAATCTGACATCAGAAGTAATTTTGTGACCTCAACCCAAATTTTCAAGGAGTCGAAATTGTCGTTAAGGTAAAATCAAAAGTTTTTAGCGTTGCATAGTGAGAATAGCATAGATGAAAAACGCCCTCCAAAGCATTGTATCTCTGGAAATTGGAGAGTATTCCTCTAATTACTTGTGATTAAAAATCTCAGCCATATAGGTTCGGTGCAAACGTCATGTTTTCTTGGGGAGCACACCTTCAGATTCCAAAACGGATGGACTGAGAAATATTTTAGATTGAGCAAACTATTTGTAGGAGTGGAAACAAGAAAAAATAACTAACCTTGTTGAAAAAAGGAAACGCTATAAGGATTGCTGATACGAGAAAAACTGATTACAATTAAAGATACCACCGACAGATTGTGAGTCACACTGCATATGAACACTTGTCGCTCAGGAATATCACAGTTTAATACTGATTAAGCCAATAGTCAAGCAAGATGACACATGCGACCCGATTTTAGTCTTCTAATTTTCAGGAAATACATATTTCCGCGTAGGCTTTGCTCATTATTTATGTAAATATTCCACCAACAAAGCAAACAACAAAGATGACTCAAACAAACTACTTGATGGTTTAAACTAAGGACATACGTGATGCTAAAAGAGATTAATTCTGGTTATGTTTATTTCATACATAGTTCTGTTAAGACTGTCTGGCCAGCGTAATGCGACATATGCAATATGGCTGGCATCTAACGTTCTTGTCTCTGCTCTCTATTTAACATAAATTATATTTAGACCCCGTTTCTAGATAAAACAATACGAATTTGACGATTTGTCTCGAGGCACAACTGTGACTACATGCTTTGTGCTCTGTTGTACTGCCTTGAAAACATAAAAATTATACACCGTTTACTCTCATATGTTACTTTAATAAATTAAAAAAAATATATATATTTAACACCAAATTCAAAAATAAGCAAAATTTGCTTATCTTGATTGCGAATGCTTCCCTCTTTACGTTGTACATTTACAAATCCACGTGTGCCTAAAGGTAAGCTAATTGTGAAATACTGGAAAGTAGAAACATGAATACCAGTTATTGAAAACATTAAACAACTTCTTATGCGATGTCTCCCTTTTAGAATAATATATGATTGTCTTTATTTCCTTTTTAGTTTCATTTTGTTACAGTACTTAATTTAAACCAGTTTGAATTGGCGGAATTTGAGAAACATCCTTTTTGATATTCTTTAACCAAGAAATAAATTCTATATGCAAAGTATGTCAAACTGTTTCAAGTGGTATTAGGATAAAAATACAGTGTTTCAATCCAACTATTTGATAGGTATTGGTATGGGAGAAAATCTTCATTGCAAAAAAAGTGCTTGATGTTTGCAGTAGTCTGTTTATTATTATTATTATTATTATTATTATTATCATCATTCTTCTTCTTATTATTAATATATTATCACCATTGTTATTATTATAATATGGCACCTGTGTGTTCCTGGGATGAGACGTTGAATCAAGCGTTGTATATCTCATTGTGATATTTTTTCGGTCTGGATTCAACCGAATAAACTTCCGAGTTGAAATTCGACGATAGGATTTTCTTTAAACTTTATCATACAAAAGCTTTGATCGAATGAAATGTTTGGGATTTCGGTCCATAGTGTGCCATTTCCAGTATTTGGGTAAAAATTAGTAAAGTTTCAACTGGTCACATATTTGTGTGTATTTCTTGCGTCGGGTGATTAAGAAACCTAGTCTCGGATCGAGTCTGTGTCAGCAAATAAATCCAAGTCCTGTATTTTCAGCTTGGTTATTCGAAGAATATGTTGAGCTATTGCACTCATCCGTTCGTCGGCGTCAGCGTTCGCTTCCCGATTCGGAATAGTTTTGTATGTAATCTGGTATCTCAGTAATCACTTGTAGGAAAGGATTGAGACTTCACACACCTGTCCATTGTGATGAACTAACATGCAAATTTACACGTTCCATAGCTCTATTCTGCATTTTCACAATATCATGCCGTTTTATTTGACTTTTATATTCAGTCTATTTTTCCAGTGATAAGGCATTTTGAATAGTCGAACACTGCTGTCCTCCGACAGCTCAGCTCTTGCTGTTTGTGTAGCCATAAAATTGCACGCTTCGGTCTGTATCTTTCAGGTTCAGACAGATAAATAAACTTGACAAATCCCTAGACACATCATTTTCTTTAGTTTAATGCAAGGTCATAAGTTACTGCACTGTGACTTTGTTACCGTACGCTCGGGAATCGGGCATATTAAAAATTCTCTTTCTAGTACAAAGTGTAACATTGACTTGTAATGCATAGTGCATGTCCGTGTTCTGTGCTCTGTTACTTACGGGACGCATTCTTTCGTTGGACAGCTAATTATGTAACCTAGTCCTTGATATTTATTACCTCAATCGTTACCTAAAGGAGCCAAGTGCCTCCATCTGGGAAAGTATCTTACAATGATGCTACAGATAGAGTTTGATATATATCTATGAAACAATTCATGAGAAGTTTACAATGGTGCTACTGACCAAGTTTAATGAAGATACTTGAAGCAATTCATGAGAAAATTCGTTAAAAGGTGTCTGGCAATCCCTTAATGGGGTCAAGTGTCCGGCCCCTTTAAAGGGGACAAGTGTCCCCATTTGAAAAATGAGAGAGGACCTTATAATGATGCTGCAGATGAAGATATATGAAACGGTTCATGAGAAGAAGTCATGTAAAAAAAATATTTTTTTTTCTATTTTTAGCTCCAGTGATCGTCAAAAGGAGTCAAGCACAACCAACTGAACAAACATGAAAGAAGACCCTGCAAAGATGCCATTGACAAAGTTTTGGTGTAATTCTTACCTGCAGTTTCAGTGGAGATGTTTATGTTAATTGTGGACGACGGACGATTGACGGCGAACCATCAAGCTTTACTAATAGTTAACTGGAACCGAAGAGATGAGAGAGAAAACCCCAGAATTGCTACCAAGTCGGCATACCTTCAGGTACACTGCACCTGTTCTGTGGCATTCCTTTCCTGAAAGTTACAGAAATGTTCTTAATGTCAGCCAATTTTAAAATCAGATCTCTTTTTGGAATGGAAATGATTGTAAATGTTCATTGTATAAAATCTTAATTTCACTATTATTTTACTTTAGTTATACAGTCACACCTTTTTCCTCATCGATATGTGGTTGACAGCATACCTGTTGATGTACATGCTTTGAGTTTCCCTGTATGATATTTCTTCCATCCTTATTTTGTGGCTTTCATTATGCTTAATGCATTCACTCCTGAGTTGCTGTATTGTTTTTTCCCTTGTAGTTGTAGTTCCTTGAATGTTGCTGCCATGTAGTAGTTGCTGTTCAGTTCACCTCAGGTCTGATCCTGAGATTATAACTTCCTTTAGCTTTGTTTTAAATTATGCATTTCTTGTGCTTTTTTGCTGGTTCAGTTTTTTATTTTGCTCTTTTATAGCAGTCTTTTTAGATCTTGACCTAGAACAGCAGCTACCACATGGTTTTTAATTTATCATTATTACATTAAAATTGTTGTTGCCATGTCATCTTATGTTCTGTTATGTGGTAGAAATGTTTTAGGTTCGTCTTACAACTAGATCTCTTGCTTGTAGTTCTTGTAATCATTGTCTTTCTTTTACAACTTTATTTTTACTTTTGTTCCTTATAATGTTTTAGTACATAGTCGACTCAAAAGCACCTTGAGTGCTTATGTTATATTGTTATTTGTCTTGCCGACTCAAAATAAAATTTATCTTATCTTATCGGATTAGAAAGTACTGGAAATACTTCCTAGAATTAAAGATACAGTGTGGTTTATGAGTCACACTTAGATCTGAATTCATCATATCACAGTATGACGGCTTGTTTAATTCCAAAAGTATCCTTATTAAGTCAGTGGTCTAACCAAGATGGCACATGCGACAATGTAATCTTCTTGTCTTCAGGAAATAACACATTTCTGTGTTGGCTTTAAACATTATTTATGTAAATACTCCGCCACAAAAGCAAACAATAAACTTTGTTAACAGAAGTATGACTCAAGTATCTCACAAGTTCCGAATGGGATGATTGGCTAGTTCCGGGTTGCATTCTAAAATAAAACTCTCCTTCCAAATCGTTTTGTCTATCGAGTTGTTTTATTTAGTAAAGTTTGGATAAGTCTGTCCGATTAGAGCATAGGACTCTGCTTCGACAGCCGCGAGTTTGATCTCCCAGCGATGTGACTGTTCTCCATGACGACCCGGCAATATGTCTGCAGTCATTAATTCCCTACCTTATGAGAAAGTTGTATCGAGGCAGTTAGGTAAACGCTTGCTACGTATCTGACCGACACGCCAAGGTAAAAACGACATCAGACACTTTAAAAACGGTATATGTCGATGCATGCCATTGTTGGGATCGAGCTGTTGTTCACCAGAATAAGTGCCTCCATATTAAAATAAAACAGATTTCATGTAGCGTTTAATACACATTTTTAACATATAAAAACCAAACTTTAAAAGGGCTGACCTCCATATATACCTCAACAAAGAAAAAGTAACATTATAACACGTTTCTAATATTTTATCGATTCAAAATGGGAAAGCGTTTGTAAAGGAGTACCGAAGGTCAACTGTCTTAATTATAATGCCTAATTTAAACAGTACAAATTAAGTCAAGATAGGATAGATATTACTATTGCCCAGGCAACCAAAAAGATCATTTTAGCCAAAATCTGGAGTAAAGCGACCCTTTAATGCAAAACAACTTTCACATGCATTCTAACGTGAACGTGTAAACCGCTCTATATATAAAGTCAGCTATTACCGCGCCATGAGAAAACCAACATAGTGCATTTGCGACCAGCATGGATCCAGACCAGCCTGCGCATCCGCGCAGTCTGGTCAGGATCCATACTGTTCGCTAATGGTTTCTATCATGCAATAGGCTTTGAAAGCGAACAGCATGGATCCTGACCAGACTGCGCGGATGCGCAGGCTGGTCTGGATCCATGCTGGTCGTAAACGCACTATGTTGGTTTTCTCATGGCGCGGCTCAGATGAAAAAAGGTTCAGTATGTGAGCAATTAAGATCTTTAAGCAAGTATATCAGTTTTTAGGTCAATTACTACTAAATCTCATATCTTTCTGATGCGTAATCGTTAATTGAACCACTTCTGTGATAATCATAAACCGAATAACAAAATATTTATATAAATATCTCATAAAATGGCAAGTTACCAAAAAAAGTTAGAAATAACTTAGTTCTGCAACTGATGACTCGACAAACAATACACTGTTTCTTTTGGTAGTATATTTTATATGGACAATTTCTAGAGAGAAAAAAAGCTATTTTAATCTAATCATGATTTTGTCGAAAACAAAGATTAAAATAATGCCGATATTTTTATTCATCGTTGTTTTTTTTCTAACCGGTCTAAATGAGCGCGATCGAACCTTTGGTAAAATGAAATTTCCTTACCAAGAAATTGTGTCTGCATCTACACTAACAGTGGGCCAAGCAGGCCATGCTACGACGCAAACTAAGTAAGAATAAAAGGGGGGGAAGGAATTACCTTTTTCTTATATCATTTCTTAATTGTTTCTTGTTTGTTTACTGATACAGATGATAATATAATAATCGTCGCAAAGGATTTATAAACTTTCAATATCAGAACGGAACAGAACAGAACAGAACAGAAAGGATATTTTACTGTACAAATGTGGACATGTAGGGATGGTGAACTCACTTTTTTTTCAGTCAATAGATGAGCAGATCCGTGTCTAGTGAAATTGGAAATGAAAACAAATGGCGCTACATTGGTGTCTAACAATATTAATCATGTTACAGACTGACAAGAAATGAAAACAAAAAAGAACATAATATTTATGTAGAGAATCTACCTCGGGTTTGAGAATCGCTCCTTATCTTTATATACATATCGTTATTATTCAAGTCTAAAATTTATTTATTAAAGGAGAGTATCTAACTTGCAATAAAATGTTGTCTTAGAATGAAATATTAATGGTAAAACAATTAACACTAGAATAATTCAGAATAAACATGATGTCATTCGGAAGTTACCTTGGGTTTGAGTATATATGTTGTCTTGGATGAAACATTTATGGTATAAAAACTAATACTACTAGAATAATTTACAATATGCTTTCGACAGCTTTCGACAGCAAAGGAAGTAAGAGTGTAGATTAATTAAAGTCGGTGCACTATCTGTCCCAATCAGAAGTGCAATTGTTTTTACTGTTTTTCAATAGCAAGGAAAATGGTAAATGGGATATTCGTTAATACGAAATAAAATAGATAAAATAAAATCATATATAAAAATATGCAAAGTATCTGATTTTTTAAACATAAGTAGCCTGTTTGTTTTCAATATACATTTGTATATTATACAAGACTCAAATAGCGTCGCTACCTTTCGCATTTGAGTAGAATAAACAAATTCAGTTTATATCACAATCATATACTTATCATTTATGAAACGTTGAAGTTGAGCAAACAGATATATACCACATTTATTATTTATAACCGATATGGATTCCCTGACAATGATTTGTCCGTAAATACAATATTAATACTCTCTTGACAAGTAATTGATTTATTCATACTAATATAATAAACATGTTTATACCGAAGTGTTGTGTGTGTGTGTGTGTGTGTGTGTGTATGTGTGTGTGCGTGCGTGCGTGCGTGCGTGTTGTTGTTTTTTTGTGTTTTTTTTGGGGGGGGGGGGGGGGGGGGGGGGGGATTAGGGGGTGGGGGGTGGGGGGGGGGGGGAAGATAGGGAGGAGGAGGGTGGTGTATTTCTCTTTGATACTAAATAATAATTCATGTCGAAGGTGTAGGGATAAACTAATATATGAAGACATGGATAATTTATCAGTGTATGAATAGGTAGCTTTAACTTAATTAATATGATGAAAAAATAATGATTTCCGCTCTTAATTGTGAACTTTATCATTTAAATGGAACAGTCATATGTATGTCATTAAATCTAATCTTAGTATATATTTAATGCAGGATTATAATTTGGTTAAGAAAAATTAGCATATGCCATTTAAACAAACGCATGTAATAAATCATGGCATTATTTCGATCTATTAAAACTCTAATTAAAACCGCATAAACCTATGTAAAACACCTATTTCAGGTCTTACTAACAGTTTTTATTTCAAACGCAAATATTTTAATTGCAGAAAACATGGGCGACATTTGTGGTAGTTAGAGAATAAAATCAAATAATCTACGAGTCTCGAATTTCTAATTAACTACGAATGCAGCACGTTTTCTTAAGGGGAAAAATATGAGTATTTAGTATCAGACACATGAACAAAGGAAACTAGGGCTCCTTAGTGACTCAGCCCCTTCACGAGAACTCGAGTCAAAGATTGACTCACGGCCTTTGTTTTCATCCGTCTCGCACGCTGTGTGAAAACATTCGGAGCATTACAAAAAATGATTCAGATTGCGGAAGGTTAATACTAATGAAAAAGATTTTTTTTCATATTAATATTAATGACACATTGAAGTTTTAATTGCTATTCATGCATTGTGCACTTGGGGGAAAAGTAAATAAGGGCAGTTGTTTTGAATGGAAGCTGGACATGGTCAATCTAGGGAAATAGCCAGGGGAAAATAATCAAATAGAAATAAAAGTGGCATTTAATAACATCGTTCAATACTCTATATTTGATTAATACGATTATTGAATTCCGGCGGCTATTCACGTGATGATTAATGCACGAGCAATGCATAGTTTGACCGCTTAAAAGAGTTTGACCGCTTGATTTTAAGCATTAGGGACGACAAAAAAAAAACATTAATCTTTCTTTAGATTTTCGTCTTTTTTTAAATATGCAATTGAAAAAAATGCTATAATCCCAACAATGTTTTAATATGTCATACGCGTTATCTTATCCAAGAAATAGACGAATAAGGATTGATTCATAATGCAATTTACGTTTGAACTATAATAGTGTTGTTATCGTGTTTCTTTATTATTATTTATATTATAAGCATACTTTATTTTACTGACATTGTAAATGTAAATGCAACTTTTTATCATGCTTCAACCTTATTCAATGTCATTGAAGTAAATTTGCATTTTGGGCGTCTCGTTACAGTCGGTGAAATTTTACATTTGCATGTCTCATAATTGTAGTATCATTTACTAGGACCGTCAGCCTACGCGCCCCATTTTGAAAATAACCACAAATAAAAATAAAGATATTGTAAACACCTTGAGCTTGCATATTATTTATAGCAATATTTTATTGCACGGTATTTGAGTGCCCCTTGAAAGCGGTTTTCCGTTTCAGCTAATATCTCATCGCACGTTTACAATTAATAATTGAGTCTTTTTATCTTTACTAATGAGTCATATGTGATGCTCTCAAGACCCTCATATTTTTCGTTTCTGATTGGCTAATAGAACATGCGCGCGTGCACTATGGATACAATCTGATTGGCTGAAAGTGAGATAAATTTAATTGTCCATTCCCATAATGCCCATCTGTCATTAGATTTCCGGAAAAGTTCTTAAAGACCTCAGAACCGTCACCGAGGGATTAACAACCTCGTTTGTAACAAAACAGGAAAACAGATGTTTCAGGCAATGGGTCAAAAATTCCATCAAATTCTATAGTAATGACTCACGGACTTTTTTCCAACGAATTCCTTTTTGCTCTTATAGGAATCTTTTGCTGTTTATCCATGTTTTCGGTTTGATAAAATATACGTGTTAATTGTTGATTTTTTTCAACGCAAAGAAAGCATCAGCTGTTTTATGTGAAAACGTTTTCTTAAAGTACTCTATAACCCCTTTTTATTTACAATTAAAAAAACAAAACATCCCTACTTGCAGTAATTTTCATTTTTATTTATCCGCAACATTGTTCAATATATACATTATCTCACATGCTTTCTTAACAAATATGACGCAAAATAAGTATTTGAATTACCCTTCTTATCAATATATTATTATTATCGTCATTTGTTATTATCGTTTATAATAATGATAATTATAATAATAATATTATTATTATTATTAATTATTGTTATTATTATTAATATTATTATTGTGGTTGTTGTTGATGTTGTTGTGATCATCATCATTATCATTTTATCACTCTTCTTATGAACAAAACTCGTTCAAAAGAGTGTTACATATACCAACGATTATGCATAGATGGCATATGGATATAGATGTAAAAAGTAATAAAATACAACTAAAATGCATAGATGCAATTTCTTTATATAAACAGCAAAATAAACGGTTGTAAAATGTTTTAACAGACTTTTGAAAGCAGCTAGAGTATCAGCATAGAGCGGCAAATTCCTATTTGAATATAAATGAGTTGAATTTTACTACGAGTTAAATATACAGGTCCAGCAACGGAGTAATATATAAGACTTGTGTTGCAGTTTCGTGTGTTTCTATTTTCTAGCTATATTTGTTTTTTTTTATTTTGTGTGTTTTCTGTTTGTTTGTTTTTTCTTTGTCCGCTTACTAATACGGACCAACCGTTCTAAAATACTCACGGACGGTTTGAATTCGCACATGCGCAACAGATAGGCTGAGTTCATTCAGGTATACACAACCACGTGTTAGAACATAATATAAGGTCAGTAACTTTTTTTGCAAATTGATTTACTTATTTATTTGTACACCTTTGTGTGTCCGGAAGAGTAAGGCTGGTACCATATTTTCAACAGTTTCACCTGAAATCTGCTAATCTATACGCCACCAGGATAAATATAGTTCACCAGGGGAAGGGAAACAACTCGTTTTATTTGTTTCATGCTAATACCCACTGGATAGCATTTTTAATAATATGTGTAGTGTGAATCAAAAGAGATTGTGATATTACACATATGTGTACGTATAGGATCTATTTCTTTATGAGGTGTCAAAGTTCAGGAAATTGCACTTTCAATTTATCAACAATTTGCATATTATAGGCTGCCTGGGACGGATCCAGGATTTGAGTGAGAGGGGGTTTAGGGAGAAGATGTCTTTTCGCAAGTATACCTCATAATGGTGCAATCTGGCGTGTATTTGATAACGTACGACACAATATCATTTTAGTGAAAATTGTATAAGTTTGTAAAAAACGTAAATTGCCAAAATTAATACCTGACTGTCGGCCGGCCTCGCCCCTTCAGTAGTTATACGCATTGCTGACAAAAAGTTTTGCGAGCGCAGCGAGGGGAAAATTTGCCTAAATTGACTGATGTGACTGTCTCAGTTTTTGGCCATGTCTCTTCAGCAATTATTAGTATTGCTGACATTAATAATAAAATCTATATGAAGATCCTTTAGAATATCAGCAGACTCGGTTTGATTGAGTCTGTACATGGGAAGTAGCGGAAAGTGCAGCAAGTGTTGCGAGCGAAGCGAGGCGAAAAATTGACTAAAATGACTGATGTCTCAATTTTAGGCTGTCGAAAAATGTTTGCTCACCAGAATATTAAAGAGGGAGGGGCGCGCCGGTTATGCTCATCCATCCGTGGCTGCTTTCTTTGAATAGTTTTTTTTGACAGACGCTTATTATTTTGTAATGTGATTTGCTACATGATTTAAAACAGAAACGGATATGTGTAGCTCTGTCAAATGTCCTGTCTGTTAAGTTACCTAATATCTTTATATATTACTAACTCGGTTCCATTAAAAGGACGCGTTTTTAGCCTAAATAAGGTAAAATCATAGATATTTATTTACTATCATATTTCGTAATGCATCAATTTTATAAAAAAAAAACTTGAGTGCTCAATACATGTTGTCAAAATATCTTTGAAAGAGTTTTTGATAAATGTTATTATATATATGAAGAAAAACAGTAAAACTTTAAAATGCAGCGTAACAAAATAACTACAATTGCAGGGCACTCCAGACGACTGCTTATGAAAAGAATGGGTGATATTTTAATGCCTCGAGATGCCGGAAAGTTCATCTCGGGGGAAAGTAAAGACGTGAAAATAAATGACAGTGGTGTGCTTAAAGTGGCAAAATTCATGGCGGACTGTGTAAAATCTGGCACATATAGTATCAAAAGCTGGAAGCAGCATGACCTGAACCCCAAAACTATGGACGAAAATGCACTTAACTGGATTTTTGTTGCTGACACACTTAATTTTTCGTTCTGGTCAGATGACGAGACCAAAAAGTATATGGTGAGATATAAAGGAAAAGAATATACGGGTTACTGGTCACTTTGTGCTGCAATGAATAGAGCCCTAGATGAAGGTAAACTTTTCATTTTGAAACTTAATTCAGTTAATATTCAGTAGGAGTTTTTCGCAAAACGTGTACAAGCAACCGTTTTAGAATTACCAAAAATACACGATGGCCTCAAAACTGATACGATGGTACGTTTTTAATTAACAGTTTGGATCAAATGTTTGAATACCGGCCTGGTACAACTAGCTTATGAGTCCAACTGAACACTTTAGCCAATATTGTATTCAACCTTTAGTCAGGATGGAAATTGTCCATAAAATTGGGACATTGAAAATATGTTGAGCAACTTTTAAAATATTCCAGTTTGGAGTTAACGTTAATTACTGCAGTATACAGCAAGAATAAAGCTTTTTTTGTTGCAAGATGAAATAACTGAAATTCACTTTTTACGATTATCACCTTTGATTTTTTTTCAGGCATAAAACTGACCGAACCAAAGTACTTTGCAAACATAACCAAGAAAAAGTTGTCTGAAATTTTACGTTCTGACTCCGATTACGACATTCCATTGATTGAAGAACGATTTACGGTGCTAAGGGAGGCTGGTCAAGTGTTGATGGAAAAGTACGATGGAAGTGTTGTCGAACTGGTGCAACAATGTAACAAGAGCGCTCAGACTATGATGAAGCAAGTGGTCAAAGATTTCACTTCCTACAGGTTTGATCATTATCATGTTACAAAATCACGATACATAGAAACAACAGCTCGTCCGACTCAGCATATGCAATCCAAGTATACAGATAGTTTCAAATTGATTTCAAATTTCTTCAACGTTTCAGTACATTAATACAAATGTAGTTTTATCATCAAACTTGCAGAACAAACAAAATGTGAAGGCAATAGTGTTGACCATTCTCGTAAGCAAGTCTCAAGTCCAAGGCAAGGACAAAGAATATGAATGTTTGCGAATTTGGTTTCAGAGACGAAACTGAGTTTGCAGGAAAGCATGTAGCCATCTACAAGAGAGTCCAGATTCTAATAGCCGATATCTGGGCGTGTTTTGAAGGTCAAGGTTATGGAGAATTTAACGATATAGACACGATCACAATGTTCGCCGACTACAGAATCCCCCAGGCTTTGCTATACTTTGGGGCCTTGCAGTATTCTGATGAGCTGTCAGAATTCCTGAGAAAAGAACACCGTTTGAACTCTGGTATGTTCAACTACATATTGCTCTTTATAGTTTGTAGAGCCTAACCAAACAAAATGTCGCCGTTTTAGGGCGGTAACCGTATTTTCAATATGTACGTTTCGAGAACCAGTTTTAAAGTAGTCCGGGTTTTCGGTCTGCGTTACTACGTGGAATTTTAAAGCTTGCATCTCTTCTTTATTCATTTTGGGTAGAGCCTTGTTTGTCCTTTGATTGTATTAAATAAAAGAAATAATTATATAAACACTGTTTTACTTCTGTGACACATGCCAGTACCTGAACATAACAAGTTGGATGTATGGACTGAAAAGAAATTCATACTAGAATTATTAATGGTTACACAAGTTATTTTTTTCCCAGGTGAAAGATACGAGGTAGAAATCCGTGGCTGCAGTGTATGGGCGACTGAACTGATCAACCAAGAGACCAGAAAAATTATGGATGCCGACGCTGACGGGAAGAAGCTGTTAGTCAACTCGATTCTAATTGACCATTATTTATGGGATTACAGGCGAGACAATGCTGACAAAATGACAGACCTGCCATTCCATAAAATTAGATGTATTTATTATTAAATCCTTGCAAGCTGGCACTTGTAACCCTGGTCTTTCACTACCTATTGTAGTATATCCAATAGATAAGAAAGGACTAGTTTGTGCCGATTGTTTAACTGCATAGTTCATTTTTCATACGCATTTGTAACTTACTTCCGAAAGAAGTAGTCAGAAATAAAACTTACAAACCTTGTCAAAGTCTTTATTTTTAATAATAAATGCACAGCAAGTAAGAGTTCCCAACAGCATGTTTGCCATTTACTTGTTACCAGAAAAATTTGGTATTCACAAAAATAAAAAGCAAACAGTTATAGACAAGACCAACTACATAAAGATTAAACAAGAGCACCGCAATGTGGAGCAGTATACGCCCGAAGGTATGACCTTTGACCCCCTAAATGTGACCTTGACCTTGAAGCGAGCCATCCAAAACATGCGCTCTGCACGTCGTCTCTATGTGGTGAACATTTGTGCCAAGTTTCTTTAAAATCCTTCAAGCAGTTCAAAGTAACAGAGCTGACACAAAACAAACCCTCAGTGTGACCTTGACCTTGAAGTCAGCCATCCAAAACGTGCCCTGCAAGTCGTCTCGATGTGGTGAACATTTGTGTCAAGTTTCTTCGAAATCCTTCCAGGGGTTTAAGAGTTACAGAGCGGACGCGAAATTGCTAATGGACGGACAGACAGACATGGACACCACGTCATAACATAATATGTCTCTTCGGGCATATAAAAATAAAACCAGCATTTTAGCAACAAATTCCATTCCAAGTGCTCTGGCATATAAAAATAAAACCAGCATTTTAGCAACAAATTCCATTCGAAGTATTCTATCGTACCCAAATACCTCTCATTTTTAAAAGCCTTTCAGTAACAAGAGCTGTCTGATGACAGCGCGCTCGACTATTCGAAGAATTGATTTAAGAATGGGGTCAAAATATTTCCAAGGATATTCAGACAAAAGAAATAAATAGATTAGACAAACAATGTTCTTGTATTACTATGATTTCGACAAGTCTTGCACTAAATGGCAATATATGAGCCAATTTCAAAGTCCAAAAACGGCCATAATTCAGTCAAAATAGTTATGTACTCTTGCCTACAGATGGAAATCATAATGATAAACAAGTGTTCAAAGTTTAAAAGCCATATGTCAAATAGTTTTGACAAAACATGGACTTGTATGAAAACAGAACTAATTTCAAAGTCCAAAAAGGGCCATAATTCAGCCAAAATAGATTACAGAGTTATTTTCTCTTTCCTACAGATTGAGACTATTATACTAAACAAGTGATAAAAGTTTCAAAGCCATATGTCAAACACTTTACAAAAAATATAAACTGGTACGAAAAACTTAACCAAGATTTCTAAGTCAAAAGGGGCCATAATTCAGCCAAAATCCTTGATGGAGTTATGTACTCCTGCCTATAACTGGACATGGTGATGGTAAACAGGTGTTGAAAGTTTCAAAGCTTTATCTCAAAAGACTTTGTCAAAATATGAACTGGTACGAAATATTAACCAAGATTTCTAAGTCGAAAGGGGTCATAATTCAGCCAAAATCCCTGATGGAGTTATGTACTCTTGCCTATAACTGGACATGGTGATGGTAAACAGGTGGTGAAAGTTTCAAAGCTTTATCTCAAAAGACTTTGTCAAAATATGAACTGGTACGAAATATTAACCAAGATTTCTAAGTCGAAAGGGGCCATAATTCAGCCAAAATCCCTTATGGAGTTATGTGCTCTTGCCTATAACTGGCCATGATGATGGTAAACAAGTGTTGAAAGTTTCAAAGCTTTATCTCAAAAGACTTTGTCAAAATATGAACTGGTACGAAAAACTTAACCATGATTTCTAAGTCAAAAGGGGCCATAATTCAGCCAAAATCCCTTATGGAGTTATGTGCTCTTGCCTATAACTGGCCATGATGATGGTAAACAAGAGTTGAAAGTTTCAAAGCTTTATCTTAAAAGACTTTGTCAAAATATGAACTGGTACGAAAAACTTAACCATGATTTCTAAGTCAAAAGGGGCCATAATTCAGCCAAAATCCTTGATGGAGTTACGTGCTCTTGCCTATAACTGGCCATGATGATGGTAAACAAGTGTTGAAAGGTTCAAAGCTTTATCTCAAAAGACTTTGTCAAAATATGAACTGGTACGAAAAACTTAACCATGATTTCTAAGTCAAAAGGGACCATAATTCAGCCAAAATCCCTTATGGAGTTATGTGCTCTTGCCTATAACTGGCCATGATGATGGTAAACAAGTGTTGAAAGTTTCAAAGCTTTATCTTAAAAGACTTTGTCAAAATATGAACTGGTACGAAAAACTTAACCATGATTTCTAAGTCAAAAGGGGCCATAATTCAGCCAAAATCCTTGATGGAGTTACGTGCTCTTGCCTATAACTGGCCATGATGATGGTAAACAAGTGTTGAAAGTTTCAAAGCTTTATCTCAAAAGACTTTGTCAAAATGTGGACTGGTACGAAAAACTTAACCAAGGTGTGACGCCGACACCGACGCCGTGGTGAGTAGGATAGCTCTACTTATTCTTCGAATAGTCGAGCTAAAAATAAAACATGGTTATGATATAGGTATACTGCATAGAATGTTCTACACCTTTTGTTTATCCTTGTGCGCCAAGTGGGTTTATATGTTACTGAAAATTTCAATAACAAGAGCTGTCCGTAAGAAAGCCAAAGCTCGACTATTCAAATTGTTGTCCCAGAAGCAGGAATATTACCCTAAATAGTTTCAGTCCAGTATCTACATTAGTTTGGGAGATAGTAAATTGTATGCAACACTTTTTAACCAGAAGTTTTAAATTCAAAAGGGGACAGTATTTTGTAAAGTACATGTCAGAGTTATATGACTTGATGCTAAGACAAAGTTTTATAAATCCGAAGACACACGAAGTTTCTATTCAATATCTGCATTAGTTTTGGAGACAGTAACTTGCATGCATTTTCTAAGTCCAAAAGGGGCCATATTTGGCCAGATTGCATGTCAGTTTTATGGGACTTGAGGCTATCACCTAGTTTTATAACCCCGAAGACACCTGTGAAGTTTCAATTCAATATCTGCATTAGTTTTGGAGATAGTAACTTGCATGTAAAACTTTAACCAGGATTTTCTAAGTCCAAAAAGGGGGCATAGTTTGGCCAAAATACATGTCAGAGATTGAGACTTGACCCAGTGAGGTTGGTAGTTGACCTACTAAAAGAAAAAGTAAGTTTCAAAGCTTTATGCCTTTAAATGAAAGCCGTATGTCCTGGCATGCAAAACTTTAACCAAGGTGCGACACTGACTCCGATGCCAGGGTGAGTAGAATAGCTAGTCTATCCTTTGAATAGTCCAGCTAAAAATGTGACAAGAAGAGATTTAGGACCAAAATAGCTCAATGGCCATAATTGAAAGTCTAGGTTTATGCACTGACAGGAAATTTTCAGGAATCTATATGTTGGAATATGTACATGATCTGTACTGGAAGCCTTAAATTCCTATCAAAATATCTTGGATATAAGACAACACAATGTTTAGTTCTATCATTTTTCTTCACTGATAAACACAGTTAATACACATAAATAATAACATAACATATCTTAAACTTTGACAAGCAAGAATAAGAATCTTTCATTGATTGAAGGTACAGATTGAAATATCTGACTTGAGGGTAACAGTTTAGGCAGTAACGAGGCTAAGCCGAGTTGCCACAAAAATAATTACCTAAGCCCGATTTTTCCATCCACACCTTCTACAAGGTGACAGACTTTTTTTCTTGCACACCATATTCTTCAAATCACTCGAGAAATAAAATAAACTTAATGCTGTTCTTTTAAGCACTTTTTTTTTTATTTTAACAGCATGTGAATCAGTGCATTTGTTCTTAAATTACAGCATGGGAGTCATCTTAAAGCCGGTGTGAAAGACGAGTTTTTTTCCAATACCGGAGATAACACAGGGAAATCTTGTCTGGTATGAAAAAATCATATCCACACCAGACAGCTGCTGCATTCAAAACATAAATACAAATACAATTAGAGACAAAAATATGAAACAGTAAATGCATTGCTATATAACTAAAGTAGAAGTGAAAGAAAAAAATATGAGCCGCGCCATGAGAAAACCAACATAGTGGCTTTGCGACCAGCATGGATCCAGACCAGCCTGCGCATCCGCGCAGTCTGGTCAGGACCCATGCTGTTCGCTAACAGCTTCTCTAATTGCAATAGACTTTGAAAGCGAACAGCATGGATCCTGACCAGACTGCACAGATGCGCAGGCTGGTCTGGATCCATGCTGGTCGCAAACCCACTATGTTGGTTTTCTCATGGCACGGCTCATAATTTATTATGTTTAGTACAATAGAAGTTATCCCATATCATTGATTCTTGGTATTTTGACTTGATACTTATCTACACAATTCAAAAACATCTGAATAATTCTTAACATTTTTCCAATTATTGTATGTCTAAGTTAATAGAAGTCACAAAATATACAAAACCATGTTAAGTAGAAATATTGCACTTTAATCAGTCCCACTCCACCAACTCTGTTGTACCAGCTTCACAAGAAACTTTATTATCATTATAGTGACATTAATGCACAATTATTATGGTGACAACAATGCACAATCAACTTAATAATCACAGATACTTTCGGAAACCTGCACACCAGTCTGTCAAGTCCTTTGTAACTGTATTTGGAATTTACCTGTAATTTAACATGAAAACAAACTATATTTCTTGTACATTTCAATGATAAATCTGGAGCTAAATACAGACACAGTTTAACTATTTTGTGTGAAATTTTCATCCTCTGACCAAAACTAGAAAATGCTTTTGTAAAAAAGCGCATGTCTCCCCCAATGCAAAGTCCTATAGGCACGAAGTCAATAGGGGTCAGGAGCGAAAGTCAAAGAGACACTGATGGTTGGCTGCAATAGGGATCATCTACTTGGCATGTCCAGTCATCCTGCTAAATTTCAACACTAGTGGCCTAGTGGATTCTACAAGTCACATGTCAGGCTCCTGTGACCTGACCTTTGATCAAGTGACTCAAATAAATAGGTCACAACTACCAGCATGCCAACAAATCACTTTTAAGTTTCATACATCCGTAGGTCAAGTGGTTCTCAAGTTATTTCCAAAAATAATTTACATGAACAGGCCACCTGTGCCTTGACCTTTATGGATGACCCCAAAATCAATAGGGTCATTACTCGCATGTTCAATCATCCTATGAAGTTTCAACATTCTGGGTCAAGTGTTCTCAAGTTATTGATCGAACTGGTTATCCAATGTTCAGGCCCCTGTGAGCTTGACCTTTTAACGGGTGACCCAAAACAATAGGGTCATTTACTCTCATGAACAATCATCCTATGAAGTTTCAACATTCTGGTCGAGAGGTTCTCAAGTTATTGATTGAAATGGTTTTTCCCATGTTTCAGGCCCTGTGGCTTGACCTTTAACAGAGTGACCCCTAAAAAATCGTTAGGGTTCATCTACTCTGCGGACCAATCATCCTTGAAGTTTCATCCATTCGGGTCAATGGTTCTCAAGTTACTGCTCGGAATGGTTTTCAATGTTCAGGCCTTTGACCTTACCTTTGACGGAGTGACCCCAAAACATAGGGGTGTCACTCTTTATGACCAATCATCCTATCAAGTTTCAACATTCTAGGGTCAGGTGTTCTTAGTTATTGATTGGAAATGGTTTCAATGTTCAGGGCCCCTGTGACCTTGACCTTTGCGACTGAGAGTCACCCAAAATCAATAGGGGTCATCTACTCTTCATGACCAATCATCCTATGAAGTTTACAACATTCTGGGTCAAGTGGTTCTCTAGTTATTGATCGGAAGTGGTTTTTCAAATGTCAGGCCCTGTGACCTTGACCTTTGAAGGAGTGACCCCAAAATCAATAGGGGTCATCTACTCTTCATGACCAATCATCCTATGAAGTTTTCAACATATCTGGGTCAAGTGGTTCTCTAGTTACTGATCGGAAATGGTTTTCAATGTTGCAGGCCCCTGTGACCTTGACCTTTGATGGAGTGCCCCAAAAACAATAGGATCGTCTACTCCAGCAGCCCTACAACCCTATGAAGTTTGAAGGTTCTAGGTCAAATGGTTCTCCAGTTATTGCTCGGAAATGAAGTGTGACGTACGGAAGGACGGATGGACGGACAGGGCAAAAACAATATGTCTCCTGGGGGAGACATAATTATTATCAAAGCACTAACTGCATAAAAAAATATTAAAGACAGATGGATTTTCTCACACATGGGTGATCACTGTGAAATTATTTATTTTTGTTTTTCTTTCAGGAGGCAGGGATGGAGCACCATATTTCAACATATTTCATTTACTTAACAGCATGCAGTTAACCTGATAAATGTTCCTGGGCTCAGTACCAGGACTAATGTGTTCTCCACTAGTAACTGACAACTTGTCTACATGGCTCAGAAGTGGAGGATAATTTGTTTTAGACACGTTGACCAAATAATCACTGAGACAATACGCCTCACCAGGGATAAAACTCTAGACCCAGCATACTCTCCCTACTGAGATAAGAGGGTGGGAACGAAATATCTTGGTTTTTGGCGAAACGTCTGCTTCACGGTTATATTAATTTGTGGTTTCAGCTATACAAAATGAAATGAATCTAAGACGTGAAAATAAGTATGCTATCAGTATCAATGATTCCACAATATTCAGTTAAAAATTATTTGCAACTCTTAACAGTATCTTGCTGGTCTTCTTGTGAATTATTTTATGGAAAGCAGTAGAATTTTTAACACAAGACTACTTTCCTAACAGTATCAGCAACATTTGTGAGGGAATTACAATCAACTTACAAGCAGGCATAGCACTAACTTCAGCTGTTACCACAGAGTTTATACCAATGTTAGCCAGGGATCCTCGTATTATACCGCATGCCATTGCTAAATACTGAAAAACATACAAACAAGAAAGATGAAGTATTTGATTCCTTTTCACTCACATCTACACATTTAAAGTTGAATGATAAAGAAAGACCCAACATGTCCCAAGACATTAACTGCAGATTTATAATCAGCAGTTAGCATAATATTCATACTAACACTTTAAATTAATCTTGAAAACAAAACAATAAGATCCCAGACGTACACTGACGAGATATGAAAACGCAACAAACAAATGCATGAATATATTTTTCACTACAAAAAGCACCACCTTGAAATGTTCAACACATACACATCTCGATACTTTATACCCATTGTGTTCAAATTTAATAATCACAACAGACCATAAAATTAACACAATGGGTATAAAGTATCGAGATATGTATGTGTTGAACATTTCAAGGTGATGCCTTTTGTAGTAACAAGTGGGCCATGAAGGCCCTGTAACGCTCACCTGACATACTGACCTAAAGATCATCAAGATTAACTACCTTTTCCTTTGATTTGACCCAGTGACCTAGTTTTTGGGCCCACATGACCTAGATTCGAACTTCACCTAAAGATCATCAAGTTTAACATTCTGACTAAGTTTCATGAAGATACAGTCATAAATGTGGCCTCTAGAGTGTTAACAAGCTTTTCCTTTGATTTGACCCAGTGACCTACCGGTAGTTTTTGACCCCACCTGACCCAGATTTGAACATGACCTACAGATCATCAAGATCAACATTCTGACCAAGGTTCATATAGATATGGTCATAAATGTGGCCTCTACAGTGTTAACTAGCTTTTCCTTTGATTTGACCTGGTGATCTAGTTTTTGATCCTACATGACCAAGATTCAAATTGGACCATGAAACTATCAATATTAACATTCTGACCAAGATTCATGAAGATACAGTCATAAATGTGGCCTCTACAGTGTTAACAAGCTTTTCCTTCGATTAGACCTGGTGACCTAGTTTTTGATCCCGGATGACCCAATAGCAAATTCGTTCAAGATTTTATTGAGGGTAACATTCTGACCAAGTTTCATTAAGACTGGGCCAAAATTGTGACCTCTAGAGTGTTAACAAGCTTTTCCTTTGATCTGACCTGGTGACCTAGTTTTTGACCCAAGATTACCTAATATTGAACTCGTCCAAGATTTTATTGAGGGTAACTTTCTGACCAAGTTTCATTAAGATTGGGCCAGAATTGTGACCTCTAGAGTGTTAACAAGCTTTTCCTTTGATTTGACCTGGTGACCTAGTTTTTGACCCTAGATGACCCAATATCGAAATCGTCCAAGATTTTATTGAGAGTAACATTCTGATTAAGATTCATTAAGATTGGGCCAAAATTGTGATCTCTAGAGTGTTAACAAGCTTTTCCTTTGATTTGACCTGGTGACCGAGTTTCTGACCCCAGTTGACCCAATATCAAACTCGTCCAAGATTTTATTGAGGGTAACATTCTGACCAAATTTCATTAAGATAAGGTCAAAACCGTGACCTCTAGAGTGTTAACAGTCAAGTTGTTGACGACGGACGGACGACGGACACAGGGTGATCACAAAAGCTCACCTTGCATTTCGTGCTCAGGTGAGCTAAAAAGTCATGCGTCACAAAGAAAGACCAATTTTTATCTGTCCCATAGCCTGTAAACTAACCAGAGTAAAGATGTAATTACATGACTTTTTAACCTTTACCATGCTGGACACGACTGATTCTGCCTTTGCGACCAGAGTAAATCATGATCTGCACTGTTCGCTATTCAGTCAGTATCTTTTTGGTAAGCACCCCTTTTAACAGCTAATGGTACTGTCCAAATTGGAAGATGGACCAGTCCATTACAGAAATTTAGCAGGGTAAGGGTTAAAACTAGTCTAAGAATGCAACAATGCCATTTGGTTAATTTCTAGTATGTGCCCAGATTATAATCTGCTTGAGTTTTGAGACTTGTCCACAAGCTAAGTTTTATAAACATCAACCCTTTTTTCAGACAGTCCTACTAAAGAGCTGACTAGATTATATACATTTAACCTTTACGACTAGTGCAGACCACGATCAGCCTGCATGAACATGCAGGATGATCATGGTCTGCACTGTTCACTGATCAGTCAATAAATTTTCAGTGAACATCCCTTTGAATAATAAGTGGTACTGCCCAATCTGAATGATTGACCAGTCCATTTTAGAAATTTAGCAGCGTAAGGTTAAGTACCAGTACTCGGTTTTCATCTTACTTCAACAATTTTACCTTTGGAGCAGCATCCATAAACTGTTTACCATTTGAAATTTGTGTAAGGAATCTAAACCTGTTGTCTTGTAGCACATACACACCCTGAGTAAAGGAAGAATTAAATATGTGCAAATGAACTGATTAAACATCAAACTATAAAAGTGCAATCAGGAGTCAAGATAAACTGAGACATTTATGTAAGGCACTGTGAAACAATTCATTTTTAAATAATTACACGATGACGAAAATACAAGTATACTTCATAATGCATTTGACCATTCAATGAATGAATAGTGGGTGTTTTCATAAAAGCTACTGGAGAATGAAATGAATGAAGTAAATATGAAATAACCTTAAATCTGTACATAATTAAAGGTATAATAGATTTAGTTTTCGTATCTGAAAACTTGAACATTTTCTACATAATAGTTTATGTAAATTTAAAACTAGAAAATGCTTTTGTAAAAAAGCGCATGTCTCCCCCAATGCAAAGTCCTATAGGCAAGAAGTCAGTTGGGGTCAGGAGCGAAAGTCAAAGAGACACTGATGGTTGGCTGCAATAGGGATCATCTACTTGGCATGTCCAGTCATCCCGCTAAATTTCAACACTCTTGGCCTAGTGGTTCTCAAGTCACTGTTCAGGCTCCTGTGACCTTGACCTTTGATCAAGTGACCTCAAAATAAAAAGGGGTCATCTACTCTGCATGTCCAATCATCCTATTAAGTTTCAACATTGTAGGTCAAGTGGTTCTCAAGTTATTTCCAAAAAATGATTTTACATGAACAGGCCACTGTGACCTTGACCTTTAATAGACTGACCCCAAAATCAATAGGGGTCATCTAATTTGCATGACCAATCATCCTATGAAGTTTCAACATTCTGGGTCATGTGGTTCTCTAGTTATTGATCGGAAATGGTTTTCCATGTTCAGGCCCCTGTGACCTTGACCTTTGATGGAGTGACCCCAAAATCAATAGGGTCATCTACTCTTCATGACCAATCATCCTATGAAGTTTCAACTCTGGGTCAAGTGTTCTCTAGTTATTGATCGGAAATGGTTTTCAATGTTCAGGCCCCTGTGACCTTGACCTTTGACGGAGTGACCCCAAAATCAATAGGGTCATCTACTCTGCATGACCAATCATCCTATGAAGTTTCAACATTCTGGGTCAAGTGGTTCTCTAGTTATTGATCGGAAAGGTTTTCAATGTTCAGGCCCCTGTGACCTTGACCTTTGATGGAGTGACCCCAAAAACAATAGGGTCGTCTACTCCAGCAGCCTACAAAACCCTATGAATTTGAAGGTTCTAGTCAAATGGTTCTCCAGTTATTGCTCGGAAATGAAGTGTGACGTACGGACGGACAGGGCAAAAACAATATGTCTCCTGGGGGAGACATAATTAACAAGTTGATATGTGCTATCATTACTATTCATTAATTTAAAATAGTATCTGTATGCACTGTATACATGTATACAAACATAGCTAAACACAGTATGGGTACAGCCACTAAAAACTGGAAGTTTCTAACAATCAACTGATATGGCATGACATTTAATCAAAACTGTAGCTCTGAACAAACAATTAATTCATAGTTTTGTTAAGTTTAATACATTTGATGAAGACTTTCTACATTTGAAGTAAATACCCAAAATAAAATATTTCAATGAACATTAGTCACTGGATATCTTTAATTACTATTATGAGCCGCGCCATGGGAAAACGAACATAGTGGCTTTGCGACCAGCATGGATCCAGACCAGCTTGTGCATCCATGCAGTCTGGTCAGGATCCATGCTGTTCGCCAACAGTTTCTCTGATTGCAATAGGCTTTGAAAGCGAACAGCATGGATCCTGACCAGACTGCGTGGATGTGCAGGCTGGTCTGGATCCATGCTGGTCACAAAGCCACTATGTTGGTTTTCTCATGGCACCGCTCATTATTAAATCTAAAGTACAATATATATAATCACCTGGTGATTAGTCCTCAGGTTATCCACTTGTTTCTTGAAGACAGAGTTCCAGAAATCTTTGCAAATAAATTTCATTATATCAAGGTCATCTTTAAACCTGGAACAGTCTTTTGTAAATCTGTAAAACAAAGTAACATTCCCAATAAGTTTATTTTCTTTCAGTAAAGTTTATGTAAACTCTTTGAGAAAAAGATCTAGGACTGAATAAATTGTGTTTTTGTTCTTTTATCAATAGTTATTTTTCAAGTGTCTACAGTCAGTGTCATTTGAAAACAAGAGGACCATGATGGTCCTGAATCGCTCACCTCTTCCCACATGACCCAGTTTTGAGTATGACGTCGTTTTTTCTATTATTTGACATAGTGACCTAGTTTTTGAGCTCATGTGACTCAGTTTTGAACTTGACCTAGATATTATCAAGATATAAATTCTGACCAATTTTCAAGAAGATCCATTGAAAAATATGGTCTCTAGAGAGGTCACAAGGTTTTTCTATTATTTGACCTATTGACCTAGTTTTCGAAGGTACGTGACCCTGTTTTGAATTTTACCTAGATATCATCAAGGTGAACATTCTCACTAATCTTCATGAAGATCTCATGAAAAATATGGCCTCTAGAGAGGTCACAAGGTTTTTCTATTTTCATACCTACTGGCCTAGTTTTTGACCGCACGTGACCCAGTTTCGAAACTGACCTAGATATCATCAAGGTGAACATTCAGATCAATTATTTATGAAGATCCATTGAAAAATATGGCCTCTAGAGAGGTCAAAAGATTTTAATAATTTTAGACCTACTGACCTAGTTTTTGACCGCAGTTGACCCAGTTTCAAACTTGACCTAGATATCATCAAGATGAACATTCAGACCAACTTTCATACAGATCCCATGAAAAGTATGGCCCCTAGACAGTGACTGGGAAAGAAATTTTGTCCATGGGACAATGGCTCATCATAGACAATAAATTATGTGACATTTAAAAATTTTATGTGACATTCAGAAATTTCTATGGGACAATTGGGACTTGTAAACTAGGAACTGGCATTGTAGTATGTACACATTTCAGATTAAAGAAGCTCTCAGTAAAAAACAAATATAGTAACTAAAACTGTAACAGCTTCACAACTTGTCAATAAAGAAAATTATTGAAAACAGACAAAAAATGAAAGTCTAGAATAAAATACAATGTTAAAACATGTTTTTAAACACTGGAAGCACTTTGAATCTGCACACTGAATACATTCCTTTGTGTAAGATTTGCACTATTAAATAGTTTCATCCTTTTGCATTCAATACATTTTAGCCATGTGACACAGGGCTCATCAGCACTTAAAACTTATGAGACATTTTTCATTTTTATGTGACTATGGCTCATGTCTCATGGGTTTCCCAGTCACTGCCTAGAGAGGTCACAAGGTTTTTTTATCATTTGACCTACTGACCTAGTTTTTTAAGGCACGTGACCCAGTTTCAAACTTGACCTAGATATCATCAACGTGAACATTCTGACCAATTTATGGAGATCCATTCACAAGTATGGCCTCTAGAGAGGTCACAAGGTTTTTCTATTTTTAGACCTACTGACCTAGTTTTTGACCGTACATGACCCTGTTCCAAACTTGACCTAGATATAATCAAGATGAACATTCAGACCAACTTTCATACAGATCCCATGAAAAATATGGCCTTTAGAGAAGTCACAAGGTTTTTCTATTATTTGACCTACTGACCTAGTTTTTGAAGGCACGTGACCCACTTTCGAAACTGACCTAGATATCATCAAGATGAACATTCAGACCAACTTTCATACATATCCCATAAAAAATATGGCCTCTAGAGAGGTCACAAGGTTTTTTCTATTATTTGACCTACTGACCTAGTTTTTGAAGGCACGTGACCCACTTTCGAACTTGACCTAGATATCATCAAGGTGAACATTCTGACCAATTTTCATGTAGATCTCATGAAATATATGGCCTCTAGAGAGGTCACAAAGTTTTTCTATTTTAAGATCCTACTGACCTAGTTTTTGACCGCATGTGACCCAGTTTCGAACTTGACCTAGATATCATCAAGATGAACATTCAGACCAACCTTCATACAGATCCCATGAAAAATGTGGCCTTTAGAGAGGTCACAAGGTTTTTCTATTATTTGACCTACTGACCTAGTTTTTGATGTCACGTGACCCAGTTTCGAACTTGACCTAAATATCATCAAGGTGAACGTTCTGACCAATTTTCATGAAGAGCTTGTGAAATATATGGCCTCTAGAGAGGTCACAAGGTTTTTCTAATATTCGACCTTCTAACCTAGTTTTTGATGTCACGTGACCCAGTTTCAAACTTGACCTAGATATCATCAAGGTGAACATTCTGACCAATTTTTATGGAGATCCATTCACAAGTATGGCCACTAGAGAGGTCACAAGGTTTATCTATTTTTAGACCTACTGACCTAGTTTTTGACCGTACATGACCCTGTTTCAAACTTGACCTAGATATCATCAAGATGAACATTCAGACCAACTTTCATACAGATCCCATGAAAAATATGGCCTTTAGAGAGGTCACAAGGTTTTTCTGTTATTTGACCTACTGACCTAGTTTTTGAAGGCACGTGACCCACTTTCGAAACTGATCTAGATATCATCAAGATGAACATTCAGACCAACTTTCATACAGATCCCATGAAAAATATGGCCTTTAGAGAGGTCACAAGGTTTTTCTATTATTTGACCTACTGACCTAGTTTTTGAAGGCACGTGACCCACTTTCAAACTTGACCTAAGTATCATCAAGGTGAACATTCTGACCAATTTTCATGAAGATCTCATGAAATATATGGCCTCTAGAGAGGTCACAAAGTTTTTCTATTTTTAGACCTACTGACCTAGTTTTTGACCGCATGTGACCCAGTTTCGAACTTGGCCTAGATATCATCAAGATGAACATTCAGACCAACTTTCATACAGATCCCATGAAAAATGTGGCCTTTAGAGAGGTCACAAGGTTTTTCTAATTATTTGACCTACTGACCTAGTTTTTGATGTCACGTGACCCAGTTTGAACTTGACCTAGATATCATCAAGATGAACATTCAGACCAACTTTCATGAAGATCTCATGAAATATATGGCCTCTAGAGAGGTCACAAGGTTTTTCTATTTTTAGACCTACTGACCTAGTTTTTGACCGCATGTGACCCAGCTTCGAACTTGACCTAGATATCATCAAGGTGAAAATTCTGACCAATTTTCATGAAGATCTTGTGAAATATATGGCCTCTAGAGAGGTCACAAGGTTTTTCTATTTTTAGACCTACTTACCTAGTTTTTGAAGGCACGTACCCCAGTTTCGAACTTGACCTAGATATCATCAAGATGAACATTCTGACCAACTTTCATAAAGATCCCATGAAAAATGTGACCTCTAGAGTGGTCACAAGCCAAAGTTTACGGACGCACGCACGCACGGACGACGGACAGCGCGCAATCACAAAAGCTCACCTTGTCACTTTGTGACAGGTGAGCTAAAAACTGAATCAAGGATCTATACTAGAGCAACATTGATAAATCACCATATTGATTCTTATCAGTGTGTGTGTGTGTGTTCGGTTTAACGTATTTTTCAACAATTTTTCAGTCATATAAACAATGGGGATTCTTATCAGTACCCACTTTACTTTTCTTTACTTTCTAAAATAAGTAATATATATATAAATGTCTGCCATTTAATAATAAAAAAAAGCGTTTTGAAAATCATATTTAAATTAAACATATCAATACTGAAAGAATAAATCTGTTTACCTTGTTCACATTTAAATTGCCATAATTTTATGTCTGGAAGTTCAAGTAAACTTTTCTCAGCAATGTAAATATTAGCTGAGACAGAGTACTGTAAAATCCTTTAATTTTGTAGGCAAAAAAATTGTGTGGTTTCAGAAAACAGGACCATTTTGTGGGGACATGAATTTGTGTATTTCAAATTTAAAAAAAAAAATGAGTGGAAAATTTGCTCATTTGTCAGGATTTAATTTCATTGTCAGACTGACATACCAATGAAATCCAAAAAGTTAGTGTTTTCACAGAATTTTCCATGTGGATTCAACAGGTGCCACCTTTCGAATTTTGCAACTCTACTGGAGGCAATCAACACTGTGCATTAATAGAATATACATAACAAAGTCTGAACCATTCAGACACATACCTTTCTACTAAACTTTGACCAACTCGAAACCCTAGTGACTCAAGTTTTGCTATACACTGATCCTGTAAATAGAAAAAAAGTAGCATATAATATACTACTGAAGACTTCTAAAGTCTTTCAACTTTGAAACTAACTCTAAACAAGAGCTGTCACTATAAATGGTGACAAATGCCCCCACATCACCCTGACCTTTGACCTGGTGACCCCAAAGTCAGTAGGGAAGGTGTACTCAATAAGTACTATCAGCATGTGAAGTTTGAAGGTGCTGGGTGAAGTGGTTCGCGAGTAAAGTGCCTTCGTGCAAAAAGTTAATGTTTGCCCCTGTGACTGTGACCTTTGACCTGGTGACCCCATTGTCAGTAGGGGTGGTGTACTCAGTAAGTACGATCAGCATGTGAAGTTTGAAAGTCCTGGGTGAAGTGATTCGCGAGTAAAGTGCCTTCATGCAAAAAGTTAACGTTGGCCCCAGTGACCTTGACCTTTGACCTGGTGACCCCAAAGTCAGTAGGGGTGGTGTACTCATTAAGTACTATCAGCAAGTGAAGTTTGAATGTCCTGGGTGAAGTGGTTCGCGAGTAAAATGTCTTCATGCAAATAGTTAACGTTGGCCCCTGTGACCGTGACCTTTGACCTGGTGATCGCAAAGTCAGTAGGGGTGGTGTTTTCGATAAGTACTATCAGCACATGAAGTTTGAATGTCCTGGGTACAGTGGTTTGCGAGTAAAGTGCCTTCATGCAAAAAGTTAACGTTGACCCCTGTGACCTTGACCTTTGACCTGGTGACCCCAAAGTCAGTAGGAATGGTGTACAAATGTACTCAATAAGTACTATCAGCATGTGAAGTTTGAAGGTCCTGGGTGCAGTGGTTCGCGCGTAAAGTGCCTTCATGCAAAAAGTTAACATTGACCCCTGTGACCTTGACCTTTGACCTGGTGATCCTAAAGCAAGTAGGGGTGGTGTACTCAATAAGTACTATCAGCATGTGAAGTTTGAAGGTCCTGGGTGCAGTGGTTCGCGAGTAAAGTGCCTTCATGCAAAAAGTTAACTTTGTGACGAACGAACGAACTAACGGACAGTTGGAAACTAATATGCCTCCCTTTGGGGTCATAAAAACAACCAAACAACATCTGTCCACGCGTTTTTAACAGTCCCCCCCCCCCCCAAGTTGCAGCACTCAATTTTCTTAACGAAAGGCCCAAACTTGCATAATTTTTCAAATTTAAAACAAGACATTTTCAACAATAAAATATCAAGTGATTACTTAATACAATAAATACTAGGAGAAATAAGTCCCCTTTACTCTTGTAAGATAGTGTGATTTTTACCTTCCTCAATAAATTCTACCTTCTAAATGTAACAGAGCTAAATTAATGGTTTTGCCGATGAACAAAAATCTCTGAAAACTGCAGAAAAGGTCTGATCACTCTCGCAAACTGTCATCAAATTCAAAGACAGTCGAGTGTAGTACTAAAGTGTACTTTGACGTTCTTTTTTATTGCAATCATGTGGTGTCTCTTTGTATTTTCAGGTGTCCCTGGGTTTTTGACATTTCGTTTCTGGTCTTTCAGCATTTAAACGCAAACTGGCAACAATGACGATTTCATCAGAAATAATGTCTCACTAAATGGGTTGAATAGACAAAATTATTCAAGGAATGGAAACAGTTGCCTGAATATGTATTTATTTAGATAAGAATCTGTAACTCTCCATGTTATAATCATAAACACCAATAATAATTTGTGCTCAGATATAAACAAGCTAAAAATGTGTGGGTAGGGTACACTACAGTGTATAAAAAACGTTGGAACTATATAAATAATGAAAGTGTCATGTGCTGATTGCTATACTCAATAATAGTATGCTGCCTTATAAATCAATTTATAACATTATTTTCAATAAAAAATAATTTTAATATATTATATCCTCGCTTGAAATTCTTTTTTTTCTGTCAAAACATTGTCGGCCATTTTACAGGTGAGCTTCACAGGGACGTAAATTATTGACGGAAATCACCGAAATTTTACGACATATGCCTCGTGAGCATTCGTTCATTTCCGGTTTAGCAGCGGAAAATGGCAGAAATTTGACGAGGAAATCTTTCACATCCCCAGTCACTTCAATCCTACTGCCCCACTTTGTGCTGCAATGAAATCAATATTTTATGGCTTTTTATGAGTTCATATTGTTTGTAGAAGATTGTCTTGAGTATATTTTAACATAACTTTGCCTAATAATATATCTAAATTTAAGAATTTTTTGTTGAAAATTGGCAAACTACTCGCGCTTAGAAAATACTACTGTATCATTTTCCTGGAAATATTTTTACAGGACGTTAATCTGCTCACAAAACGCTTTCATTTGGTAGTAAAACCAGTTGTGTCATGCATATAGTTTTTGTGTAATGATGATTTACATGTTATGTCCAAATGGGGTGGTCCAAATGCCAGTTATGAAAGACAAGCGCGTCAGTGACGGTATAAAATGTTGAAAGGTGGAAGTTTATCGATCAAATTTGGAACTTACAAATGTATTCTTCCTAATGATTTATGGATATTGAGTGAGATTGTTATACATTTTATCAGTTTTTATAACTTGTCAATTTATCTGTAAGTTTATATTTTGGATTTTTGTGTATCAGTTATACATTGACTGTGACAGATCTCTACTGCGCTATCGGAAATTTCATTGATATCGTTAACAAATTTATACAAAACAATCTGAACTTCGGATTATTTTGACTATTAGCGCGCCTAGAATAGGAGAAGTGCAAGATATATGGAAATAAAATCTCTAGCTTTTAATGTTAAACCACCTGGTCTTCCTTGTCTGTTGTCCTGTAAAGAAATGCGACAATTTCCGAGTGAAATAATTCGAACAAAACTTCGTCCGCCATTTTGGTGAAACGTAATAAGTTAATACCGTATCTATTGGTTCTTTCCGGTATGTCTAAACAGGTTATAACACACTAAATTATGGAATGCCGGTCACGACATGCTACTTGCCACTTGCTAGTTGCTATTTGCTAATTGCCACTTGCCATTTGCCACTTACGGCAGGCAAAATTTTACATGCACACCGTTCAGAGTCAATCATAACGCGTGATTATTTCAAATTGCTAGTTGCCACTTGCCAGTTGCTAGTTGCTACATACCATTTGCTACTTGCTAATTGCCAGGCAATGTACTTTCATATAACAGTAGCTTTATCGCACTTAGTTAAAATATATTCTGATTATAATTGCACTCTATTGTACAATGATAATGAGAGATGAGAACGTATTCGTTGTTAGGGGTAGGGGGGAGTATAATGGTTTCAGGTTTTCTGTCTGTCCGTCCGTCCGTCAGTCTGTCTGTCCGTAGACACAGTCTTGTGCGCACCAACTTTCCTCATTCACACAAGTGATCAGTTACAACAGTCATTGTGCATGGTGCATGTTAGGTTCTTTCAGAAAAAAAATCATTTACGGGACTTTGTTTTTTGTTACTATTTTTTATACATAGTGTCTGCATATGCAATCTTGTACGCGCCTAATCACCTGAACCCATCCACACAATTTAATGAAACTTAACACAAGACATCGTTAGTAATCCTATTTGTGCATGGTGCATGTTAGGTTCTTTCAGGAAAAAAATCCGCACAGTTATGGGACTTTGTTTCTTTATGGAATGCGGGTAGGGGCATGCCAGTTGCTAGTTGCTACTTGCCAGTTGCTAGTTGCCACTTGCTAATTGCTACTTGCTAGTTGCCACTTGCCAGTTGCCACTTGCTTATTGCTACTTGCCAGTTGCCACTTGCTAATTACCACGCATCGTGCCAAATGCAATCATACGGGGTACATATAAATTTTACCCAACTTCCAAGTAGCAACTGGCAAGTAGCAACTAGCAACTAGCAACTGGCAAGTAGCAACTGGCAACTAGCATGTCGTGACTGGCATTCCATACTAAATAGTTGTTGTTCTTATTCTATGAAATTGACTAATTACACATCAGGACCCATTTTAAATGTCTGTAACCTACATTTTCTTGAAGAATATTGGCAGTACTAATTAAAAATCAAAAGAAAAGTGAGGGTCATGTTTGATGCACGAAAAAATAATTTCAGTCAAACACACAAACTGCAAAATCAGCTAAAAAATGAGACCCCAAATGCGCAGGCGCGGAATTATTATCCATTGGAGCGCACGGCAAAATTACTCATTTTTTTTGCATGTCCGCACGCATTTAGTGTATCAAATGCATAATATACTGACTAGAGGTTAGGGTTAGTATCACCATGGTTACAAAATAGATACATTTAAGATGTTTTTCTTTCAAATTTAGTTAATCCGGTATATACCGGAGTCTGTAATATATCACAGGTGCACCAACTCTGTATTTAGTCACAGCCAAATTATACTGATGTTGTATGATCTAAGTTTCCATGAAAAATTTTGTAATGTTGTTATTTCATTATGAAAATGCTACCTACATGTCAAGCATAGATCTGTCATGCGATTTTAGCAAAAAAAATATGGAAAATAGAGCGGTTAATATTTTATTAGAGCAATATACTATGTTTTTGTGATTTGAATTGATTGTTTATGCTAGAAAACTAGTGCATACCAAAAATATTTAAAATTCAAGCATAAATAATGCTTTTAATTTATTTGAAATAGATGACTGGCGATCTGATTCATATCCGTGAACAGACTGATTAATACCAAGCATGAGTGATTATTATTCTATTAAAGCAATATATTATGTGTTTTTGGTTTAAAATGATTATAAATATTAAAATACATGTACATACCAAAAATGTACTTGCAAATTATACGTGTTGCCAGGGACAACAGTGGGGCCTATATTTTTACTTCCGCATGATGATGCATCCTGAGGACGGCCGTCCAGCAAAGAAACAGAATAGATGAGAATAAACACATCATGAAATATTCCTCAGTGACTTATATTCTAATTGCGCTGGTGTAATCGATTGTGACTCTAGTGAGCTTGCACTCATGTGTGAAAACTCGTGATTTTTATAAGTACTTTGGTAATAAACAGTTGAAATTAGGTCTTGAATTTCTGAACTAGCTGAACTTTTTTCCTGAACTGGCAAAATGCCTTTTATAGAAGTACAAGAATGTGTGTTCAAATCTGTTTTTATATGTTTTAAAATTGACAAGATGGCAATGATATGGCTTGAGTACGAAGATTGGCTGATGTGGAATGTAACATACTACAACATTCACAGAAAACTGATACTTCGTATTTAGTTTTCAACCTCGACGTCGCTCGAACCGTTTTGTACATATAGAAGACAGTATTTGTAATGCTCACGCAGTTCCTACATTACAAAATTACTAAAAGTGTATGCATTACCAGTTGAACAGAGTTGTCATAAATAGCATACGTGGGAGATTTTAGTAATGAATATTTGAGAGTCGGTAATCTATCATAAAATAAGTTTTTTTTTTTAAATGAAAAATGTGCATACATAAGTTTCCATTCTTAGATGTAGGAATAACTATAGCTTTTCAGTTTATACAAAATTATTTTTAGCTCGATTGTGATGAAAGCATGAAGCTTATCTGAACCACTCTCGAGTCAACTTCCTGGAAAATCCAGTAATGGTGTCATAGCTAGGAGAAGGCTTGGTCGTGATCCTTGTGGTGCTCGAACCCTCGACCTCCGGGTTGAACGGCCGACACCTTAACCGCAAGACAACCGCTCCATTTACCTATAGTTTCTTGACGAGTAACTTATCACAACAAAAATGCTCTAACACTAGAAGGCTCTTGCTTGATATGTGAACAGGATAAACATAAAAGTATCGCAGCAGAAGACTTTGGTTTGATGATTTGACCAGGAAATATGTCCTATGTGGTCAAAGCTTTTAGTTGCAACTGTAGTAAAAATTGTTTAGAGGTAACTACATGTAATTGTTCATGCAGCCTGAAACATGAAACAAACATTTGTACCAAGTAACGAGTGGGCATGAAATGTTGCCTTTATATCATTTGATCTGAAGATAATGTACAACTATAAATGTGAACCGAAATGACTGAATGTTGTGTTCCACATGTGGTCTCATTATGACTAAACATTTGTGGCCAGTTATATTTTATAATCCTTCTAGGGGATAAAACTATACAGAGCGGACATGATTTTGCGACAGACGGACGGACGACAGGAACCAAAAAAAACGCGTATCACCCATTAAAATTTAGTCGGACATACTCATCACCTCTAGGGCAATCATTGAAAGAATGAAGATCAAGCAGAACATAACATGGTTTATAACGTATGTGCGCAAAAGTGTACTTCAAAATTATTAAAAAATCCCATATGAAGAAAAGAAAGATGTCCGCGTCGGAGATCGGACCCGGACCGCCGCGGCAATAAAAATGTCACCAGCGGCAAAAAATAATATAGGTATCTGGAAATTAATCATCGCTGTATTTCTTAAAAATGCTCAATTACTGACAGACTATATTTTACGGAAACACATGAGAATTAATTGCTTTAAGTATTTTTTTTTTGCGATGAAAACTAAAAGCATTTGTATATTTTATAAATGCGAATTGAACACTAAATCCTCCGTAGCGTTATTTTAAACGACAGCAGATCTAGGTTTCGGCGTTTCTGAGTTCAACAATTAATTTGTTTTATTTTATGTTTTTCGGTGGTTTATCGAAATATAACGGTGAATTATATCCTGATAAACTCACTGGCCACTCAGTGAAAATTATCAAATCTGATACCCGGATTAACGTCAAAAAGTTTACCGAGCGTACTGAAAGCCGGAAACAATATGACGATGACGTCGTTAAAATGACGTCATCTTTGCGATGCTTCCTGATAAAATTTCCCGCAAATTTCGACATTTTATTGAAATAAACACAACAAAAGTAGAGTTTTAGACATAAAATAAACAGAAAAATTGTTGGTATCGATGTAATATCACGGTAATTTCACTCGTGAACACCAAAAGTTGTTATTTTCACTCGTGGCTGCGCCACTCGTGAAAATATCACTTTTGGTGCCCACTCGGTGAAATTATAACGTGATATTACACCGAAACCAACAATTATCCTCTATTTAATCTGTCTAATTACAATATCAGTTTTTTTTTTATTTTTTGTTGTTTTTTTTTTTGTTGTTTTTATATATATATATATATATATATATATATATATATATATATATATATATATATATATATATATATATATTTTTTTTTTTTTTTTTTTTTTTTTTTTTGTAAATGTGAAGTTGCCTACAATTCATAGCTTTGAGCTATAACAATTTGTACCGTCAGTCAGGCTAGCAGACGACAATATTTTCCGTAACAGCTTCCGAGTACTTACGGATAACGGCGGAAAAAGCCGGAATTTTTAAGAAATGTTCACTGCACACACTAAAATGCAAAAAGGACCAAACAAACCATTATTAAATTTAAAACAAATTACACAATACGAAAATTGAATAATTTTTCTACATTTTTAGGGGTATCGATTTTTTGATTATTTGCGGAAAATATCTTATTTTATCTGTTATATTTGAAAAAGTCAGATTTTTTTACCCATTTCATACAGAGTCTATGTCTATTTAAAGTCAAAAAGGACCAACCAAATATTAAAATATTTTTTTTAAAAAATATTCATAACATCCGGAATAAATTAAACTTTATTTTGTGGGGTATCGAATTTTTGATTTCCAAATAGAACTTTTTCTATTGAAGTTTAAGTACTTTTTTCCTTCTTTGTTTATGTAGGCAAATTTATCGATTTTCCGATAGATCGATGTTACTAAAAGTTGGTAATGAAAGAATGAAGATCAAGCAGAACATAACATGGTTTATAATGTATGTGCGCAAAAGTGTACTGTTTAAAAAAGAAGACATTTTTGACATAAGTACGGACGGATGTACAGACAGACTGATATGTAACGTTACATAACTTAATGCAAATGCATCACTTGACCCTGTGAGTAAGTATGAATCGGTTTACACATAAACATGTATCTCGAATGAAATAAAGACTATGTTTTAACTAAAATAGCTATTTGTCTTAATGGCGGCCAGTTTAACTGCCCTAAAAATGAATTCCAAATAGCTGTGACCTTGGCCTTTACAGCCAAAAGTCTTATATTGTCCCAAGCTATTCTTGTACAAAATTAGATACTTTGGTCCAGCCTGTCTAGATCATTCGAATTTGGTACTCTGCTAAATCGGTTTTATGAGCATTTACTCGACACAAATACCAACATTTTAAAATTTATGCCACAGCTTCTTTCTATTTTATAGTGTCGTACGCGTTTCTAAAGTCAATGAATCCTGTATAGGCAGACAGCTTGCATTTTTTGCGTGTTTCTATAATATTTGTTAAAGATGATATTCGATAAAGATGATATATGATCTGTAGTTCTTAAATTCTTTTCTCATTCATCTGCTAACATGTTGTTACTCTCAACGTGAGAATTCAAACTACCATTCAAAACTCTACAGTAAACCTTATAGATCGCCGAAGCAAGGGTAATACTTCAATAAGAAAGTGCATCTCTTAGATCTAATGTAGAAGATTTAGGGATAGGGTTGAAAATACATTTACTACATATAGACGGTAAAATACCATTATTAAAACAGATTTAACACATGTAAAGGATATACAGCCGTATCATTATACAACACTTCTGCTGGATTTTCATCTACACCATGTGCCTTGCCAGGCTTTGCCTTCCATATAGCCTCCTGAACTTAAAAATAACAGTAATAAATCCATCAAAAGACCTTTGGGTTCTATCATTAGCATTTACATCATCCATTACAATTTCCATTTACAAAAAGAGAGCTAAAATCAGTTCGCCATTTATTCAAGATATCGTTAGTAGATGAGGTCACAGTTCTATTATCTAAAACAACTTGCTCTGGAATAAGCTTTTTCTTAGTTTGTCTGACCCCAACTTTACCAATGGACTTCCAGAAATAATTTTGACCCACTTCACATTCATGTAACAACTTTACCTACATGTTGTACCAGTATTTCCTATTAGCCGTCCGCACTTCACAGTTCGCGTATTTTAACAAAGTCGCTTTTGAAAAACATTCTTCAAAAAGCTAACCACTTTTTCTCTGCAACACATCGCTTTCACTACAGGTCAATGAGTGACTCATTCCACCATTGTTTACCAGGTATATGTTTTCTATAGTGAATGGAAATATTATTAGTAACAACTTCTCAGCTTTTATGTTGGATGAAGACCTCAGGTGCCTAAACCATGTTTATGTCTGGATGGTTTCCGACCTAGTTTGAGCCCATAAGTCAATGAAATATAGACATACCTAAATGAAAGTGTAATTATGAGTCCAACCAAGATTGGGTACCTTGGCAGACCTTAATTTTGAGGAGAGGTCATAGAAAGTGACCGGGAAGTATTTAAACTTAAATTTTTCATTATTTTGACCATGTCTGGAAGGTTTTCGACCTAAGACGAGCCCCTAACACATAACTATATTATACATGTAAATGAGGGTACATATCCTGGGTACAGTTTGAAATCTGGAGTAGCTTTAGATGCTATAGTAGGTCATACATTGATGTATTGTAGTATATGTTCAAGTCCCTACATGTTCGGTACAATATATGGATGTGTATATAGATGATTCCACTTTGAAGAGTCAAAAGTCGCCCATTACATTATGTTTGGCCTTTGACTGACGAACGGACGTTTTGCTGATAAAAGAGTAAGATAGTAACTTGAAATTTCGAGTTAATAAATAAAAACGCACCTGGCACTAATACTCTTCCGTAGATATCTTAGTGATACACAAATACCTTGTAAACGCGAATTTGTATAATTTGATTTGATACAAAGAGGGGCCATTCATGCATAGCTAGTCTGAAAAGGTTCAGCGACACATCTGTACTTATCATAACAAACCCCCGTCCGCCCGGGCACACAAGTCCGAAAACATCGGGCGATATATGACCATTTTGTGTCGCTTCGCCGTAAAACCCAACTCACTCACTCACATACATTGACGCCTGGCTTTCATTTCGGATGCGTGGCATTAACTTTTTTTATTTAGTTCAGTATTGTCAATCTTATTCAGACTATTGAAAAAAAAATATAGTGCAGTTACATTACATTGTATGCGTATGTAGTAAAAAGGTTATCATCTTTGCATCGGTAAATAATGCACTCGATCGTTCTTTAGCGGAAGAATATTGCTCTCCTATAGTCGTACTATCTATTTCCGCTGCAAAACTTGTGCATAGCTAATAACCTATAATTATTGTTTTGCTTTTAAATACGAACACCATTTCATAACTCTAACATTGAAGGTAAATTGAGAAGGCACCTGTGCCGATAGAAAAATAATTGTGTCCGAGAGGGTTCCCGTGCCGTGTGTAGAGTCAAGAGGGATCCTGTGAGGCAAAACTGAGCCGACTGAGAGGGATCCCGTGCATTAACGAACTCAAAAGTAGAGCGTTTTTAAGGAAATATGATGAAAATATCCACATATTGTGTATTTACAAATAAGATAGGATCAACGGCTTCTCATCTAAGGTACTAGATATTTGCTATATTCAACGAAAGTCGTATATAAGTTTCATAAACATCACTATGTTCATCCAAGCCAGTACCTCCGGCTATATTCCATCTTCGTTTGGACTTGTGTCAACTGATAAAACAAATGTAACAATAAAAAAGCAATGGTATATAGCTACGCCATTCCGTGGGCCATATGTTTTTATGCACAAAAATGTGTTTAGGACGAAAAATTTGATTTTCCGAGCTGACTGACGTTGGAGTTCATTGTTTAGCACAGAGAGTGTCCTGTGCGCGCACAGAGAGGGATCCGTTTTCTCATTTTCTACAGAGAGGGATCCGTTATGGGTATACACCATGATATAATTATAACAGCATAATTATGATCTCAGAGAAACATGTGATCTGAGTTAAGAACTAGGTTCTGCGTCTGAACCCGGGTTTCTCCGTTGAGAACATAGGTTTTAGTAATTAGTGTGCAAACGGCTTGTCATAGGTGTTGTAAATACATTTCACTTTGATTTGCTCAAGAAGCGTTGCAAAATGCTTTGTAGAGCGTGGCCACTGTGGTAAACAAGTTCACTTTTCATTAAAGGACATAATTATACTTTATGACAATCGATCCGACAAAATACATTATGATGACTGAAGGAGATAACTGGTGAAAAAGGATATAATGTGAAATACGACAGGATATAAAGAAAATTAGAAACTGAAATAGAAATCGAACGCTCAAAAATCCGGAATAAGTTGATGTAACAATTTATCGTGTTTGTCGCCTTATGCCTGGTTCTCATGTGTCTGTATATGATAAGGGAAAACTACCATATGATAAAATAAATATTTCTCTATATATAATAGTCTCTATTAAATTTATAGAAACTACATTATGAAACTGAAACATGTTTTAGGTACTTTGATATGCCGGGCTTATCATGCATCTAAACACAAGGTTCGAATCCCGGACAGTTCAGTGACAGAATATATCTTCAGAGGATTGGGAAAACACGGGGAAAAGACGGCGCTTGTAAGTTTTGGTATTTTTAATACAAGGGTTGTATACTTATAAATGAAGAACATACAAAATTCATTGAATGTATCTTAAAGGGACTGGACTCTAGATATTGGCTAAAATGAGGTTTCGATAACTAATTCTCATGTGTTTCTATAACATATAATCTGTCAGTAACTTAGTTTCAACGCCTTCTTAAGAAATATAGCAATAATTTCCTGATATCTAAAATGTTTTCTTTATTTATTTTTTGTTGTTGTTGTCATAAGATCTGGAGGCCAGCACACCATCGCATACAAATTAAATTCTCACGCATTCGTTTTGCCACTCGATTCCTATTTTTCTCGATGAAGTGTTGTTGATTTTTTTGTTCTGTTTCATTAACTAATACAGTTTATGATATTTCTTGCGTTGTACGAGAATAGGTCGTGGTGGATCTTTAGACTATGTGTTAATTATAAACTTGAGTGTCACGAACGTCAAACTTTGTCCTAAATATATTTTTTTTCTACGTAAGTAGATAATGCCTTGTTAGAGACGTGTTTATTATTGAACAAATCTCTTCATTTTTTTAATTAACCCCCAATCAACTATAATTGTCTACAGCTTAAACACAATTGTATTATTCCAGATAGATGGAACTAGCAACAGGACTGTATCATTTAATCAACTTTATGAAGAAGTAAATCACGTGACTAACAATCTTGGTTCCCTGGGCTTGAAGCACGGGGATGTGGCGTGTTTATGCGGGACTAACGCCCCGGAGTTTGCGCATGTTTTCTGTAGCGTGACGGCATTAGGAGCAGCTTTAACCATTGCCAACTCTCAGCTTACATCAGGTATTGTGGCGCAAAAAAAAATTAAAAGCCGAGCAAACCGCGTATTAAAATACTTCTTCTTTAAAGTATTAATTTCTGTAAAAAAAATTCTGCTACAAGCTTCAACAATTTTTTAAAAAAATATTTACATAATTCTGGTTTCCCTATACTTCCTTTACCTATGCTTGATGAATGTTTCAGTGCTTGCGACTTATAGGGGATCGCGGAGACCGCAGTAGATCCGGTTTCGTAAAAACTCAAACCCACAACCACAGGAGAAGAGCCAAACGCCCTGTCCCAACACCAACGGGAAATTCTATAATTCAAGCGCGTCGATTTTTGTTTTCAGGTGAATTATTACTGCAAGTCAAGGATACACAGTCTCGTCTGCTATTTACAACGGAGGAATGTGCGGACAAGGCACTACAAGTCCAGAATTCAAGTCCTAACTTGATACAAGTACGTCTATGTGTGCGAACGTTTCTAAACTAATACGATTTTACACACGGGTTGTTTTTCTCTCTCTAACTACATACCATATTGATCTTTGTTTAAAGGGTACTGTAGCTAGGATATCTAGAGAAGTCAAAAGTATCCAAGTTCGAGTTTCATCACTTACATGTCATGCGTGTATCAAATACATGTTTGGCGCAAAAAAAATCCCGTTTCCGCAAATATCATGCCGAAGATTCATACATAAATGTAAAGTTTGAGTATCACTTCATTCAACACGTTTGGTCTGCTAGCGTAAATTTTACTAAATGATATCGCGATAAATTGCCACTTACATCTCCATTTTCAGCAAGTGATTGTGTTTGGCAACCACAACAATTGTTTGTCATTTGATGATCTAAAGAGAGTAGCACCGGACGTCGATCTACCGAAGATCGAACCTGAATCTGATGTGGCACTTATACCATTCAGCAGCGGGACCACTGGGCTACCGAAAGGTGTTCAACTCACACATAGAAATATTGTAGCAGAATTAGCCGCATTAAGGTTGTACACAAAATATATACGTCTTTTTTAAAAAAAAAAATAGCGAGACTATGTAACAAAATGAAAACATTCTGTTGAAAATTCTAAACATATTTTCATCACTAGTGCATGTATAAAATTCGTTCGTCATTTGTCATCTCAGAAAACAGTAAAACTTCAACTAAACTTTGCAGGTCTTTTTAAGCAAGGAGCAGCAAAGTAAAATATATTTTATGTTCTACTTCAGGTGTAATGTGCTGGTTTCACTCAAACCAAATAGTTGTAGTGCCTCCCTGCATATTGATAGACATTTCCCTATTTGAGCACACTTTTTGAAGAATATAAAACAAATAATACTTACTTCTTGCAGCCATCCATTGTTTTTGCCATTCGAGGATGGTAATAGCTCCCTGTCCGCCCTTCCTATGGTACATATCGCTGGTCTGGTTATCGGGATGCTGAACCCATTAAGCCAAGGTGCAACAGTGGTGACTTTGCCTCGATTTCAACCAGAGGCTTTTCTTTCTGCATTACAGAAATACAAGGTACTCCTAATGTCTTTGTTTTTGTTTTCTGATAAACAAACAACTTAATTTCACTGCATCACTTAAAAAGTTACATGTAAAGGGAAATAAATAGACTCTTGGAAAACACTATGTAATGTATGTGCGCCGTTCTGTCAGCAAGTACTTTACAACCGAGTAAACATGTGCAAAATATAAAAGAAAATTAACGGTGTGGTATAATTTATGCAAATAATAATTCGTCAACTCAGCCCCAAAATTAGTTGATAGTTTCTAAATGTTAACGCAGTTATCCACTTTTTGCGCCGTTCATTTCATATTTTACCCGATTTTGCAACTCGAAGTACATTAGTAGATTTTGTAACATTTTACATGGCTTGACGGTCATATACTATATATTATATCGCTGTCAATATTTAAAGTATGGCTTCAGTATTTCTTGAATTATTTACTTCCACCGCAAAGAACACTTTACCGGTAACGGTTGTGCTTTATACTTTTCAGATTACATTTTCGCTAATAGCTCCGCCAGTTGTGAATTTCCTTGCTAACGACCCTTTAGTGAACAACTTCGACCTCTCACACTGGACAACACCGTATTCTGGGGCGGCACCTCTGGGAGCTGACCTCACCATGCAAATGGTGACAAGACTTAATCTAAAAGGCATCAGACAAGGTATAAAAGACATATGTGGTATAAAAGACATGTGCAGTATAGAAGACATGTACATTCTCTATAAATAGTCTGTATTTTTGGTATATGAACACAAATTTGCTCAAAATAGACATCTACGATTTTGACGAAGTAGATCAACTCACAAACGTGGAACATTTAAAAACAAATACAGACAAATCATTGGACATAAAAATTTAGGATCAATACAAATTGGCAGTTCATTGTTTCTGGTAGCCAAGAGAATCTCAACCGTTTGTTTACACCAGTTAATTTTAACTTGACTGTGCTTAAAGGCTCTTTTGATCACTCTTGAGTTTCTTAGTAAAAAAAGCACTGGAGTCATCAAAGTATGGTCTTGACCAAAGTGTGGGACTCGAACCCACGACCTCCGGGTTGAGTGGCCAACACTTTAATCACAACCACTCTGGAAAAGGTTTCATGGATATTGTTGCTGTAGGTTATGGTATGTCAGAAGCAAGTCCTGCCACACACACAACACCATCGGATGGTTGGAAATATGGTTCCATTGGTATACCAATACCCAACACAGAGAGCAAGGTAGATATCTAACACAGAATGCTACATAGTAAAACAGACTTTAAAATTTAACCGTCAGATCTGAGGAATTACACTGAAAATGGCATTACACAAAAAAACGTTTAATGCTATACTCACAGCATTTCATATTGGTTTGCATTAGATCTTAAGAATTTAGAACTAAACTTGCATAAACTCGAGTAGATGTACTAGTATATAAGCACAAATCATGTACTGCTACAAAGCACAACACACTGCTTAGCCTGCAAGAGTTTTGTAAACTGGGGAAAAGGGACGTCTTTCTTATTTCATAATGATATCTATACACTTAGATAGTTGACATAGAGACAGGGTGTGACCTCGACGTGGACCAGCATGGGGAGATATGGGTTCGAGGCCCACAGATAATGAAAGGCTACTTGAACAATACAGAAGCAACTGGAGAAACCATCAATGAAGATGGATGGATGAGAACAGGTAGACCTTTTATGTAAGGTGAGGCATTAGACCTGTAATAATTTAACCAAAGTTTTTAAATATATGAAAGCATATGTTGAAACAAATAACAAGAGGGCCATGATGGCCCTATATCGCTCACCTGAGTAGAGTTGCTTGCTTGAACAAATTTCTTAGCTAAAGCTTAAAGATCTAGGCCTTCTGGTTTATTTTTAGCAAATTTATGAAGATTTCCCTATGCACAATCAAGTAACCCTGGGGCTGGGTCAATTTGACCCTGGGAGGGGGGGGGTCAAGATTTGAACAAATTTTGTAGAGGTCCACTAGGCAATGCTACATGTCAAATATCCAAGCTCTAGGCCTTCTGGTTTTTTTTTTTAGAAAATTTTGAAGATTTTTCTATGTACAATCAAGTAACCCCATGGGGCGGAGCCAATTTGACCCCGGGTGTCATGATTTGAACAAATTTTGTAGAAGTCTACAAGGCAATGTTACAAGTCAAATATCTAAGATCTAGGCATCCTGGTTTATTTTTAGAAAATTTTTGAAGACTTTCATATGTAAAATCAAGTGACCCCTGGGATGGGGTCAATTTTGACCCCGGGGGTTATGATTTGAAAAATGTTGTAGAGGTCCACTAGGCCATGCTACATGTGAAATATCTAAGCTCTAGGCCTTTTGGTTTATTTTTAGAAATTTTTTGAAGATTTTCTATGTAAAATCAAGTGACCCCTGGGGCAGGGTCAATTTTGACCCCGGGGTCATGATTTGAACAACTTTAGTAGAGGTCCACTAGGCAATGCTACAAGTCAAATATCTAAGCTCCAGGGCTTATGCTTTTTGAGAAGAAGATTTTTTAAGATTTTCCTATGTACAATCAAGTAACCACTGGGGCGGGTCAATTTTGACCTCGGGGTCATGATTTGAACAAACTTGGTAGAGGTCCACTATGCAATGCTTCACACCATATATCTAAACTTGGGGCTTCTGGTTTTTGAGAAGATTTTTTAAGATTTTCCTATGTAAAATCAAGTGACCCCTGGGGTGGGGTCAATTTTGACCCGGAGGTCATGATTTGAACAACTTTAGTAGAGGTCCACTAGGCAATGCTACATGTCAAATATCTAAGCTCTAGGTCTTCTGCTTTTTGAGAATAAGATTTTTTAAGATTTTCCTATGTAAAATCAAGTGACCCCTGGGGAGGGGTCAATTTTGACCCCGGGGTCATGGTTTGAACAAATTTGGTAGAGGTACACTAGGCAATGCTTCACACCTAATATCTAAGCTCTAGGCTTCTGGTTTTTGAGAAGAAGATTTTTAAAGTTTTTCCTTTCGGTTGCCAGAGTTCTCCATGGAATTCAATTCTTTGAACAATTTTGAAAGGGGGCCACCCAAGGATCATTCCTGTGAATTTTGGTGTAATTCTGCCCAGTGGTTTTCAAGAAGATTTTTTTACAAATTGTTGACGCACAACGGACATCAAGCGGTCACAATAGCTCACCTTGTCACTTCGCGACAGGTGAGCTAAAAATCCTTTGTATCATAGTCAGGTTTCTCCAAATCTCAAGTTTGGTTCTTTTGCAAAACTAGTAATATATACATATTGCATAGCTCTTTGGTTCAATTCAAAAGGTAAGTTTGTTTATGAAACTGGAATCAGATGAGGAACTAGTTAATGCTCAGTCAAAATCTCAAGAAATGTCTTTATACTTGTTGAGCTTTTCTGCCTACAGCAGCGTTAAAGCTCATACCTGTCGAATGTAAAGGGCAAATTGCATTAAAAGCTAGAAATTACAAAAAAAATCCAGAGAAATAACCCAATGTAATTTTAGTCTTTTAAAACAAAATTCACTGTTAAAATTTATGAAAATTTCTCCCAAATTATTAGGTGACATTGGTTATTTTGACAAAGATGGACACTATTTTGTTGTGGACCGACTTAAAGAAATCATAAAATACAAGGGATATCAGGTAGGCGAACAAAATTCCAAGATCAAGGTAACACACCAGAAGTTTTCAACTGATGCTCAATATACATGTACCATGCTTAAAAATACAACACATAATTTTATATTGATCTGCAAAACTGTTATTTCAAAATAAATATTACAAGTGTATGTAAGATAATAGAAAGACATACGGGCAGCGTGACCCAATTTGAAAGTGAGAAAGATATGCTTTGAAGCCTGACCTCCACCACCTGCCCTACCTTCAAATACACAATCTGTGGCCTCAAAATATATCGATGGCAGGTTGCTAAACCCAACCTCCAACTCCACCAGCTTTCAAAATGCTCCTTTATCAGTGTAAATTGTGTAAACCCGACAGTTTTTAACTGTGAACATTGTGAATCTTTAATTAACCCTTAGCCTGCTAAATTTCTGAAATGGACTTGTCCATCATTCAGTTTGGGTAATACCATTTAATATTCGAAGAGGTGTTCACTGAAAATTTACTGACTGAAAAGCGAACAGATGTGCAGGCTGACCATGGTCTGTACTGGTCGTCAAGGCAGAATCACTTGCCACTAGCAGGCTAAAGGTTAATCTAATCCAAAGTTAATGTAAATACTAAGTTGAACTCTATGACAGGATGTGGAAATTCACTATAAGAGCTAAACATGCTATGTTCTATTCAACATAGAAATAGAATCATGTAAAACTAATTGAAATATTTACAGATTGCTCCAGCCTATCTTGAATCTATCCTGTTATCCCATGACAGTGTGGAGGATGCAGCCGTAGTGGGAGTACCACATGGTGTAGATGGTCACCTACCTACAGCATATGTTGTGTGCAATAAAACTATACAGGAATCTGACCTTGTAAATTTTGTGAATTGTAAGTTCATATTTCTGTACCTACATCATACATCATGCACAAGTTCCTCTCTGAAGATGAGAGTATCTTTTACATCTTATATTATCTATATATTGTCAGATATCTTTTTTAATCTAGGCATGTAGCTGGGCTTGAAACATTCTTGTAGCCAACTGAAGTTACATTATGATTTTCTTTATGTTATTTTCAGCATTTTGCAGACAAACTAAACTAATTTTTAAAGCAAATTGTCAAAATCATGTTAAAGCCCAGACTTCCATGTCACAACGGGCATGCAATAAGTGTTTTACATTTAACAATGATTATTTTATACAATTCAGAGCTGTTAAAAGAGTCTTCATCATCTTAATTTCTCTGTATTACTGAACAGGTTTTATATTGGAAAGGTTTTACTGAAATGTTTTAACTGTATAATTTGCAGCTCAAGTAGCTCCATACAAACAGCTGAGAGGTGGAGTCCATATTGTGAAGGAATTACCCAGATCTCCTAGTGGTAAAATACTGAGAAGAAAACTTCTTTGACACTGGCATTTCTGTATTTTTCAAAATAAATTAATATGATCAATGATATGATGTTTTACAAAGTAAATGAATCCTAATTTAGTTCTTCCAAAGATGCAAAGGTGGCAATAATGCACTTCAGCATAAATAAACAGGTGTATATATAAAACACAAGGGTCAGGGTCAAAGGTTATAAAACAAAGTTTTAGAGACCAGTCACAAAACTCCAGCACCTGACTAGTTGACTGAGCTCAGTCTTGAAATTGACCAATGGCAAGGCTGCATTCTAAGACTGCTCTCCAAACTCACCTTTTATAACCTTGGAACCTGTATAAACACCTTCATTCAATACACCAGTTAAAAAGATAAATTAAATCTTTCTATATATGTATATTATACAGTTCATCAAACTTTGTATAAACGGACTATTTATAAATTTTCCACCAAAATCAGTATTGGTATTTATCAACTTTATACAACACAATCTGTATTTATGTTTCAACAAGTTAATGTTAATTCCTACCCTGATTGTTATCTCACTCTTTTAAGTAATGTCACATTTTTCATCTTTCTTAATGTCAGAAATCAAAACAGAACTTGTATTTAATTCACTTCCTTTCGGCATGCATACTTCCACTGTATCAATATGTTATTAAGTTTTTTAATCAGTTTTCTTTATGTTAAAACATTTCAAGCTATACATTACGTATTCATATCATCCCTGCATACCTAGTATTCATAGCTATATACTTTTACCTAGACAAATCACTTTTAAAAAGAAAATTACCCAGTAATGTATTCATACTTTGACCAAATTCCTTCGTATTTTTGTGTTCATACAAATCTTTCATAACTATTCAGGCTTCCTATTTCTTTGACTTCTGAGGTAAACATCAAGTTAAAAGTAAGCATAAAATCACAGATTTTAATATATATAAATGTTCATCCATTTTCTTCATCTTCTTTTTCCATTTGTTCTATCAATCTTTTTCGTTCTTCTGCTTGCCTCATCTTCATTAATACTACACTCTCAAAGTCTTTACTGTCAGCTGCCCCAAAACCACTGAATTGATAGTTCTACAGGAAAAAATGTATAAATAATAGTGATGGTATAAAGAACATAAACCTTACAATAACACATTTAAACTCAAAACACTGGAAAGCTAGAAGCTAGATAAATTTGCTGAGTTCCAGAAACTATTGATGTTTTTTTTAATCAATAGAAACACCTAGGGGTAAATTTGTTTATCCAAAACGAATCGAAACTATATATCAAGTATAAGTTCTTAAGATATTGCCTTATCTGGTCCTCACTAGACAACATGATAATTGTGTGCTTATATTTGAGATATTTGCCTCTAATACAAGAGAACCCTAAAGCAGGTTTTATGACATCATATAAAATTACTTATCAAGTCTACAATTTTGTTATTACGTTGTACATTTAACTTTTAGAAAGACAATTATGTTGCTAGTTTTATCAGTTAGCATACAGGTTACCGTGTGCCATGACTTCTGCTTTATCAAACAAACAGAACTACTAAAAGACTGAAACCTAGTATCACATTATAACAATTCTAGTTTTAATGGAGGGCGAAAAGCCAAGGTGCATCTCTGGGGTTTATCAGGATTGCAGGTAGCAGGATACAACTGACAACCATCAGCAAACCAACTGGATAGACCTGCTCGTATGAACGAAATCTACTCCTCACATTGGCCAAACCAACAGTAGTGATGAGCAAGTGGTTCTAAGAAAGTGACAAACAATGGGCCATTGAGGCTCGATACAATCTACAATGTGCTCGTTTATGCCTCCAAACCTGTATAAATTTGAGATAAACTCATTGTAACCCCCTCATACACACCTGACTTGGAGCTGAGAAAGAATGAGCACTTGTGTCTGATGCAGCTTTTTGTCTGTCATCTGTTTCCTGATTACCATGGTTACAGAGTCTGTCTTCTGGTGGTTGCCCTGACAACCATGACAAAGTCAGAGGAAAATCTTCCTTTCCTTTAACATTCATTACAGCCATATCCTGTGAAAGAAGACAGAGAATGGGACAAATGAAATACAGATTCATTTGATTAATTCCATAAGCAAATATTTTTGAAAATACCAGAAAGAAGTAGACAGATTTTTGTCACAGATTAGAAATTATATCAAATTAGGTGCTGCCTATCTGATGGTCAAACCTAATTTTAGTTCTTTCAACAGAAAAAGCTTCTTTCAGTTCTTTCTACTGAAAGACACCCTTTGAGTACTTCCCACAGAATTTTCTATTTCTGGTATTTTCAAAATGACAAAAAATGGAACTGTTTGTAAATCTGGGAATTATGGGTAGGGATGTTTCAAACTTGTGCTAATGTAAAAAAACAATTGCAAAACAACATAATTATGTAGCAGTACACATTCACAATAAACATTAACTGTAGTTTAAAAACAAGAAGCTGCATTCAATAAACGTTTGATGCCCCCGGTGGCATCCTTGTCGATACAAAGCAACCTAAGTCCAAAACGGTCAAACTGAGGTCAGGTGATGTCTAAAGATGAGGAATGGTCACAGGTTACATCTGCATTAGTATCAAGTCATTCTAGTAAGGGGTATTGATGCTAGTCGAAATGGTCCCATTTGGTTAACCTTGTATGGAAGGACGAATGGACAGGACAATCACTATATGCCTCCCGCATCAGTAGATGCCGGGGGCATAAAAATCTTTCTAACAGGCCACACGTGTCAACCTTCTGCAAGCCAGATGGTTATGATTCAACATCTACAAACATAACCATTTAGTGCAAAATTTTTATGTTTTTAATATTTTCCACATTTATCTCCTAGGTAAGTTAGTGTTGTTTTTTTTAAAACAGACTACATTGATACTTACAGCAGTGTAAGGTGAAGAATATTCTATTATGGCAGTTCCTGATTTCTTTACCGACACCACAATGTTCAAAACTTCCCCATACTGAAACAACACCAAAATGTTCATTTTCATAATTTCACAGAAGGAAGTTTTATCTATTGTCAGAGGATAAAGATCTCAGCCTGACATGAACAAGTTTCACAAGATAGACTGTTCTACTTTTTAGATTCTTACAGTATGAAATATCAAGGGGGAACAACCCAACAACTGACTGTTGCTTTGTATTGCAATTTGATCTTGTTTATATAATTCAATTAACCGACACAAACACAAATGGTAAGACTAATTTTCTGATTAAAAAGTTCATAATTTATACGATTAAGGTAAATCAAGACTTCTTGAGAAAAAGTACAGCAAATAAATATTTGTGCGCTTTTTTTTAATTAATGTAATCATATACCTTAGAAAAGATGTCTTCTAACTCCTGTTTTGTGTAACCTTCATCCCTGTTCTCACCTTTCTTGATTTTCCATTTAGCCTGAAATGCAAATATTCAGTATCAAAAACTTTTGAGTATTACAATTTAGCTTATCACACAGGCATACTTTACAATCTGATTTTATAGCTGACAGCCTGCATACAGCTATCCCAATCATTTCCAAGTCCTATTATTTGGGCTACTTAAATACAGCTCAAGAACCTGTAAAATTTCAAAAGCTGGTTATTACATTTCCAGGCACTAAGTTTTACTATATCAAACTTAACATGTAAGATGATAACCAGTCAAATCAGCATAAATTAATCCTAAACTTGACAAAAGTCGACAGTCTTTCATCCTTAACCAGTGTGTTATGTACAGAAGCTGCCTGTTACCTGTGAAAACTGGGTTACTAATTGTATGGACATTTACATTGGAGGTTAAGAGTGACCACTGTACATACATGTAACTGAAGTAACACAACAACAGGTGTTCTACCTAAAACAGACTTGTTAATTTACTTGCAAATCCTGGACATGATATATAACTATATTATAAGGCAAATATTCTGCAAACTTTTCCTTTAAAAATAATGTAATTAAGAAATAAATCACAGTTTAATAGTTTCTATAAGTGTATGAAATACACCGGTGTGTTTGAAGTGAGAAAAGGTAAAGGCCACCACACATACTTTAAATGCTGGAGTGTGAGATACATGGGTGTGTTTGAAGTGTGCAGATGAAAAGGCCTCCAAACACTTTTAATACTGGGGTATGTAATATATCAGTGTATTTGAAGTCTTTAAAGTGTGTAGAGGAAAAGGCCTCTACACATATTTTCAACACTTGAGTATGCTATATATTGTTGTTTTTGAAGTGAGCAGCGGAAAAGACTTTAAGACATATTTAAAACACTGAAGTATGTAATACACTGGTGTGTTTGAAGTGAATAGCAGAAAAGGCCTCCACACATACTTTAAAGCCTGAAGTATGAAATACATAATGTGTTTAAAGTGAGTATTAGAAAAGGACTCCACAAATACTTACATAGTGTTACAGATCCCTGAAAGGACCAAAGCATCCACTTGGGGTGGTTGTTGAAAAAGGAAACATTTTAACCTCATATCACAAAGCATGCTTGCCCATGGATACTATCAGGTAAAATGCATGTATCTCATATAATGATATAACGTATGTAAACAGATGTAACCAATTTAGTGTTGTGATCTTTAGACTGGTCCACCTTTAGGGCCAATAGATTTTACTGAAATCGGAATGTAACAGCCCTAAGGAAATCCTTTGAACTATATATGAGCCACGCCATGAGAAAACCAACATAGTGGGTTTGCAACCAGCATGGATTCAGGATCCATGCTGTTTGCTAACGGTTTCTCTAATTGCAGTAGGCTTTAAAAGCGAACAGCATGGATCCTGATCAGACTGTGCGGATGCGCAGGCTGGTCTGGATCCATGCTGATCGCAAACCCACTATGTTGGTTTTCTCATGGCACGGCTCAATTATATCATATCATAGTGATAATAACATCCCTGGACAACAAGCATGTTATGCTAATCAACCTCTTTGTTAAACCCTACCTTGATTTTGACTGTATTTGATTCTGCATCATCACTGTCCACTCCATCATCTGAAGGTTTATTAACTTTTTCCTCTAAATCTTTACGCAACTGTTCTTGAGTCTCCTGTAATATTCTGTTTCCCTCTTTTCGTAATCTCTCAATCTATAAATGCAAGGAAATTACTAAATCGTTTCTTTGCTGTGTTTGAAAACTTTCTTCATCTTGGTTAGAAGAGGTCTTCAAAAAATTTCAGATATGTTCTTATCATAAAATAATAATTTCAAAAGCTTAATAACAAGATCAATATTAACCTTTAGCCTGCTGGCGGCAAGTGATTCTGCCTTTGCGACCAGTACAGACCAAGATCAGCCTGCACATCCATGCAGGCTGATCATGATCTGCACTGTTCGCTATTCAGTCAGTAAATTTTCAGTACACACCCCTTTCAATAATAAGTGGTACTACCCAGATTAAATGACGGTTCAGTCCATTTTAGAAATATAGCAGGGTAAAGGTTAAGAGAATAAAACAGAAACAGTGTAGTGCCCAAGTGTGTGACTGCTACCATGAGAACACAGGTAGCATACCAGTGAGAGTAGACTCTGACAGCTGTCTCAACTATTCCAGACTTCTGTAGAATTACAAAACAAAAGTCCAAGAAACATCGAGAGTGGTTATCCACAGCTGTAAGCCAATCCGATCAGAATCTAAGATCAGTGCTAAAAAACTGCTGTCTGAAACTCAATGCCTCATATTTCCTCCAACAAAAATGAGAAGTACTCGGACACAGTAACAAAAGGGTCATGATGACCCTGAATCGCTCACCTGAGTAATATGAGCCACATGTTTAAAATGGCAAACTGATGCTAAAATATTAGAAAGTAGGTCAGTAGGTCAAATTCATGGTCACTAAAAGTCAGTTTTAAGATCAGTGTGCAAAACTGTACTTGTCATCCAAATTTCAAGGCTGTATCTTAAAAAACAAGAAAGTGGGTCAAGGTCACAGTCAAGTGACCCCTAATCGCCCGGGGTCATCCGGTAATTATAATTAAACCGTCTAGGAGATATGATCTGATAATTTTTGAAGTATTTATTCCTATATAACCCATATAACAAGTGACCCCAGGGCGGGGCCTCTTTTCACCCCAGGGGCACAATTTGAACAGTCTTGTTAGAGATTCACTAGGCAATGCTACATACCAAATATCAAAGGCCTAGGCCTTGAACTTTCAGACAAGAAGATTTTTTTCCCTATATAAGTCTATGTTAAATTTGGAACCCCCAGGGCAGGGCCTCTTTTCACCCCAGGGGCATAATTTGAACAATTTTGGTAGAGGACCACAAGGCAATGCAACATACCAAATATCAAAAGCCTAAGCCTTGCAGTTTCAGGCAAGAAAATTTTAAATTTGAAGATTTTTCCTATATAAGTCTATGTGAAACTTGAGACCCCCCGGGGCAGGGTCTCTTTTCACCCCAGGGTTATAATTTGAACAATTTTGGTAGAGGACCATAAGGCAATGCTACATACCAATTATCGAAGGCCTCGGTCCTGTGGTTTTAGACAAGAAAACTTTTAACGTTTTTTTCCTATATAAGTCTATGTAAAACTTGTGACTCCCGGGGCGGGTCCTCTTTTCACCCCAGGGGCACAATTTGAACAATCTTCAAAGAGGACCATTAGATGATGTCACATGCCAAATAGTAAGGCTCTTAGCCATGCGGTTTTGGACAAGAAGATTTTTAAAGTTTTTCGTTTTGGTTGCCATGGCAACCAGAGTTCTGCATGGAATTCAATTCTTCGAACAATTGTGAAAGGGGCCACACAAGGAAGTTTGGTGTAGTTCTGCCCAGTGGTTTTCAAGAAGAAGATTTTTTCAGAAAATGTTGACAGACGGACGACTGACGCCGGACATTGAGCGGTCACAAAAGCTCACCATGAGCCTTTGGCTCAGGTGAGCTAAAAAGGAAGAGTTATTTTAGAGATTCATACCTCAGCTTGTAGTTTTCTAGCATCAGCAGCAGTATCTTCCTTCTGTTCTCCAGCTGCTCTCTCACGTGCTTCCAGATCTGTCAAAAATAAACACCATATAATGCATTATTTTATCATGCAAAGAGCCAATAATTTGATACATAAAACATGCTACAAGTTATTTTAAAGTTAATGTCACATGTCACAGTCGGTAAATAGCTATACATAGCTAATGTTTTCCTGTTTACATACATGTATATGAACCGACTTTAAATAAAATTTGTATTGCATTGTATTGTACATGTTAACTATGAAATTCATTTTTCTTTTGTGTCTATATTGCAAAGCGATACCCTGCTAACTGGTTACAACATTGAGTAAAAATCTTATTGTTAAAGGTCCATAATGCTTTAAATTTTTATCTGAAAAACAGATGAAACAGCTTTCCAAAGAGATGTTATGTGTAGTTACATGATTAGAAAAGCACTACTTTTAATATTGCACATGAACTGTTAGAGTTAGAACATTAAAGGAAGGTAATAAAAACAATAGATTCAATAAAACATTCTAGTATAATATTCAGCAATATTGAGACCTTTGACAAATATTAAAGAAAGTAATTATCAGAAATAGGATTTAACAAGAAATTAATGTAGTTCATGTTCATAATGGAAAATGTGGCAGCCATATTTTAAACAAAGGCATTATGAGCCTTTAAAGAATGTTTACTGATATACATGTACACTGGATACTTTCTAGAACACAAATTTGCCTCCCATTTTATAATATGTATACTATTATGAATCATGTTTATATTTAATAATACATGCTAAGAGTGACGCCATGCTGATCTATTTATAAGGGCCATGAAATGGCACTGTGCTTTACATATAAAACATATTAGAATCAAAATAGGATATAGTGGAAACATTTTTATTAGTTTAAACATAAGCCAAACATAAAAATTCACTTGGGATTCACCTTCGTGAAATTATTCCGTGGCATGTATACTTCGTACATTAATTAATCTCACTTCTGCTGCACATTTTTTCTTAAATAAGCAATTCCACAACAGTTTTGATTTCAACAACAGGATGTAAAACACAATACATGTATTATATAGTAGTTACTTATTGCAGAAAATAGTGTTTCCAAAGAAACAGCAGAAATATTCTTTAAAACAGTAGAGCATTACAAAAAGGGATCAAAATTTGTTCAGTCTCATTTTAGTTTTCCTGGAAGAATTAACCTTTAGCCTGCTGGCGGCAAGTGATTCTGCCTTTGCAACCAGTGCAGACCAAGATCAGCCTGCACATCCATGCAGTCTGATCATGGTCTGCACTGTTTGCTATTCAGTCAGTAAATTTTCAGTGAACACCCCTTTAAATAATAAATGGCACTGCCCAAATTGAATGATGGACCATTTTAGAAATTTAGCAGGGTAAGGGTTAAAGAAGCATTATGTATTTCATAACTGTTATTTCCATTTGATTTCTTAGAACTCACTTACCTTCTTTAAATTTCTTTCTTTTAGAATCATACTGTTTCTGTCGAAGCAATGCAGCTTTTTGGGCTTTCAGTATCTTGTCATAGGCAGCCTGCAAGCACAAAAGAATAAATTAATCATCATCACTTTAAACTTCTCAAAGTCAGATATTTTAAACTTTACCAAGATAAAACATTGAAAAACTAGAGCTGCTTTTGAGAAAAGCGCATGTCTCCCACAACTGCCTAATCATCTGAATAGTAAATCTGTCTTTATATACTGTTTACTCACAGAAAATATACCTTTGATAGTTTTGGAGTAAGTTTTGGACTAAATGGCCTTTCATTATGTATCTGAGTCAACCATGCACCAAGACCTGTATCACTGGCATTAGTATTTTCGGTAATTCAAGAGCCATAATTATGAAGTGCCTGGGCCGATTTGGCTAGTTATCGAACCTGGCCGAGGACTTATTGTCAAACATATTTTGTTCAAGTTTGGTGAAGATCGGATGAGAACTGTTCGACTTAGAGTGCGGACAAGATTTGTGACAGACTGACAGACACACACACAGACAGGAATAAATCAATATGTCTCCCACATCACTGTGTGGTGGAAGACATAATAACACTGATCAACTGGATTTTGAAATATCTTCAAAATCCTTTTGAAGAAACAGTAATTTAAAAGGGAAATTTACATTTTTATGTCAAAGTAAGTCATTTTTCTATACAAATCTTTCTTTACTATCACACTACCATGTACATTTGGTGACATTTACTTGTATATCTGTGTTCTTGGTAGATTAAGATACTGACTGCCGTTACCCGAGTGAAATACTTTTGAAAAAAGGCTTATAGATGAAGCAAAGAAATTGATAAAAACGCTACTACAAATCTGTATCAGTGGTACTAGGACTTATTTAACAAATAATCAAGGCCTTCGAGTGGTTTATCGTCTGATTTACCTTGGTTCAGAGTTCAGATGCGTAGGAATTGAACCACGAGGGCGTTAGCCCGAGTGGTTAAATACTGAAGCATCTGAACTCTGAACCGTGGTAAATTAGACGATAAATCACAAGAAGGCCTCGATTGTTTTCATTCTGACATGCTCATTAATATATTTTAATAAATATTATACTGGGCTTCATTTACGCGAGGAGTAATGTATCGGACGTCATGCGGCAATTTGACGTCATAATTGACGTCATAATGCTCTCGCGCGTCAACCGTTGTTTATCGCAGAATAAACAGAGCTTGATTTTCTTCTTTGTTTAACTGGAAATCAATTCGAGTCATGTTAGAATAATCTTTTTATAATATAAATACACAGAAATATATACCTTTGCAGCAGCATCTGTGAGTATTTCAAGGGCCTGTGTCAATCTGTGAAACTGCTCCGCTGAAAATTTGAAATTAAGTATATGAACACAAAAAAAACAAGAGGACCATGATGGTCCTGAATCGCTCACCTCTTCCCACATGACCCAGTTTTGAGTATGACGTCGTTTTTTCTATTATCTGACATAGTGACCTAGATTTTGAGCTCATGTGACCCAGTTTTGAACTTGACCTAGATATTATCAAGATAAAAATTCTGACTAATTTTCATGAAGATCCGTTGAAAAATATGGTCTCTAGAGAGGTCAAAAGATTTTAATAATTTTAGACCTACTGACCTAGTTTTTGACGGCATTTGACCCAAATTCAAATTTGACCTAGATATCATCAAGATGAAGATTCAGACCAACTTTCATACAGATCCCATGAAAAGTATGGCCTCTAGAGAGGCCACAAGGTTTTTTTTATTATTTGACCTACTGACCTAGTTTTTTACGGCACGTGACCCAGTTTCAAACTTGACCTAGATATCATCAAGGTGAACATTCTGACCAATTTTTATGGAGATCCATTCACAAGTATGGTCTCTAGAGAGGTCACAAGGTTTTTCTATTTTTAGACCTAATGACCTAGTTTTTGACCGCACATGACCCTGTTTCGAACTTGAACTAGATATCATCAAGATGCACATTCAGACCAATTTTCATACAGATCCCATGAAAAATATGGCCTTTAGAGAGGTCACAAGGTTTTTCTATTATTTGACCTACTGACCTAGTTTTTGATGGCACGTGACCCACTTTCAAACTTGACCTAGATATCATCAAGATGAACATTCAGACCAATTTTCATACAGATCCCATCAGGGCCTCCTCTGGGTTTTTCATACTTGTCGCCAACCTTTTCGCCAATTTGAAAAAGTTGGAGCCACTTTAGAGCCATTTTTGAGCCAAAGTTCTAAGCCACTTTTATTTCTTTTAGTTGGCTGTCATAGTGTGCATAGAGAAATAAAATATTGTAAATAATTTCATTAGGAATAATAACAACTTTTGAAGGTGCATTAGTTTATTGTAGAAGTAAATTCAATTTGTAGTTGGATAAAAAATGACACAAATCATTCTCTAATTTAAGAATCATATCTATCCATGTCAGAATTACCAATATTTCAGGACTCATTTATTTTCGGAAAGGAAAATTCGGATTTTTTTCTATTCTAAAAGGTCGAGTTGAACACTCTTCTAATGATTTTTAAGAAGCCACGGTAGCAAGTGATATCTTCCAGTTTCTGAACATTTCAATTTCAAAGAAATTAACCAGGTCCAGGATGCAAATTGAGGCCGATGTGTTTTAATTTTCGGATCCATCGTTAAAATCTTTTATGAAAACTAAGGAATCAAAAATTATCTTGCAAAAAGTAACAAATTAAATGTATCTTTCGCACTTATTTAAAATTCGTCAGTCATACAACTGCATGCCACAAACATGACAATCTTTTTTTTGTAAAAAATCGCAACACATAAAGTACACCGTAATCGGCGTTAATTTTGGTGAATTCTCGGCAGAGGTCAAACATACAAGCTGGCAGATGTTTTGATTACTGATTAATCTTCAATTCACACATTATTACGCAATTATCTTCTCAAAGTGTCAACCAACTTCAATAGTCGAATTGTCAAATACACCGCCTAGACTGGTTATCGATCTTATTCACTACCAGCGCCTAGGTAAACACGTGTATCGGGAACCAATTCTTGGGCCGCTTATATCACTACGGAAAAAACAAATGCCGAGGAAAAAAACTATGCGCCACTTATTTTCGCCAGTTCGCAAAATTTAGCGCCAAATTGTTAAAATTATCGCAAATGGCGACATTTGCGATCGGCAGCGGAGGCCCTGTCCCATGAAAAGTATGGCCTCTAGAGAGGTCACAATGTTTTTCTATTATTTGACCTACTGACCTAGTTTTTGACCGCACATGACCCACTTTCGAACTTGACCTAGATATCATCAAGGTGAACATTCTGACCAATTTTCATGAAGATCTCATGAAATATATGGCCTCTAGAGAGGTCACAAGGTTTTTCTATTTTTAGACCTACTGACCTAGTTTTTGACCGCACATGACCCAGTTTCGAACTTGACCTAGATATCATCAAGATGAACATTCAGACCAACTTTCATACAGATCCCATGAAAAATATGGCCTCTAGAGAGGTCACAAGGTTTTTCTATTATTTGACCTACTGACCTAGTTTTTGATGGCACGTGACCCAGTTTCGAACTTGACCTAAATATTATCAAGGTGAACGTTCTGACCAACTTTCATGAAGATCTTGTGAAATATATGGCCTCTAGAGAGGTCACAAGGTTTTTCTATTTTTAGACCTACTGACCTAGTTTTTGACGGCACGTGACCCAGTTTCAAACTTGACCTAGATATCATCAAGGTGAACATTCTGACCAAGTTTCATGAAGATCTTGTGAAATATATGGCCTCTAGAGAGGTCACAAGGTTTTTCTATTTTTAGACCTACTGACCTAGTTTTTGATGGCACATGACCCAGTTTCGAACTTGACCTAGATATCATCAAGATGAACATTCTGACCAACTTTCATAAAGATCCCATGAAAAATGTGACCTCAAGAGTGGTCACAAGCAAAAGTTTACGGACGGACGGACGCACGCACGGACGACGGACACTGCGCGATCACAAAAGCTCACCTTGTCACTTTGTGACAGGTGAGCTAAAAATCAATACTTTAACAAAATGCATTGTCAGAGTAACTGTTAAACCATTAAAACTTCATACCAAAACCTTGACCATCTTCCCTATCCAGAATCAGTATTTACAAGCAGACTTTAAAATGTTATTTTTTCGACTGGCTCTTCGGTTAAATATCATGCAAATTATATATGTATGAATACAGCATCTATACTTTCAAGACAGCCGAGCTGAGCAAAATTTCAGTAGTAATGAAGCATATAAACAATTAAACAGAAAAATGACTGACAATTCTGAGAACTTAAGGATAAGATTATTGATAACAACAGCTGTCAGTGGACAGCCCGCTTGACTATTCTCAGTGCTTGATAGTATAATATAAGCAATGAGTAAAACTTTTACATCACAATAAGCATATTCTAAGTCAAAAAGGGGCCATAATTCAGTCAAAATGCTTGACAGAGTTGCCTCCTCCTTTTTACAGACTGGGGCCATTATAGTAAACAAGTATGCAAAATATGAAAGCAATATCTCAATGGACTTTGAAAATATTTGGCGTGGTACGCAAACTTAATCATTTATTCTAAATCGAAAAGGGGCCATAATTCAGTCAAAATGCTTGATAGATACGCCTCCTTCTTTTTACAGACTGGGGTCATGATGGTAAACAAGTATGCAAAATATGAAAGCAATATCTCAATGGACTTTGAAAATATTTGGGGTGGTACGCAAACTTTAACATTTATTCTAAGTCGAAAAGGGGCCATAATGCAGTCAAAATGCTTGATAGAGTTGCCTCCTTCTTTTTACAGACCGGGGTCATGATGGTAAACAAGTATGCAAAATATGAAAGCAATATCACAATGGACTTTGAAAATATTCGGGGTGGTACGCAAACTTTAACATTTGTGTGATGTTCACGCTAACGCTCACGCCGACGCCAGGGGCGAGTAGGATAGCTCACCTATTCTTTGAATAGTTGAGCTAAAAATGCCTTTTTTTAAATGGGCAATATCCTTACCTGCTTTTGGATTATCAGGGTTCTTATCAGGATGGCATTTCAAGGCTTGTTTCCTGTATGACTTTGTTATCTGAAAAGAAAAGCAAACAGTAAAGCTGTTTTCTACCACAATTTTTAAAATAATAATTATGCAGCCGCATCATTTTTCACATAAATATAGATCAAATATTATGTAACAGTCTCAGGAAAAATGTGCAGCCTCGACCGGGACTTGAACCTTGGACCTTCGGCTTACCGTGCCAATGCTCTACCAATTGAGCTACCGAGGCCCCCAATACGAGAACCGCTACAACTGTAATCAAGCAACTATTATTATACTTTAAATAATTCAAAATTTTCTTTGAAATATACTTTTAAAGCTATAAACAATTTAATAACTGGAAGTCTAGAAAACCCCAAGAATTTCAACTAAGTGTCTGGCTACCAGATGGCTTGACACTTTCTAAAATTATCAACAGTATACTGGAAAACCAAAAGCGTTTTGTTTATAGTTAATATATATCAAAGTAAATTTATTAACAGCTTCAATTTGTGAATAATTTCTACTTATGTCCATCTTTCAGAACTGCTTCTTTGCAGTCAGCCTACTCTTAGATTATTAATTAGAGACCATAAAAGGCTCACCTAAATAAATTACCACTGGAGAAAAAAAAACGTCTAGAAAAAAAGAATGCTAGACATTTCGACCTCAAGACATTTTGACCCCAAAATTGAATTTCCTTGGACATTCCGACCCCAAAGACATTTCAACCCCAAGACATTTCGACCTATCAGAAATATTTTTATGTTTTGATCAAATATTACTTTGACTTATTTTCTGAGAACAATAATATTATTATGACTTTAAAAACAGAATTTTGGGAATCTTTTTTATCAGGTATCTTTTTTTTAGGAAATTCTTTTGCTGAGTTAGATCATTTACTATGATTTAGTATTAATATTTTAATACCTGTATGTATATAAAATGATGTAAGAATATACTGTTTGTTTGTGTGCGTAGTTTTTTAGTATTGTATTGTACACAATTAAATACTCGTAACTATGGATTTAATTTAAAATATGGTTTATTCAATTTAACAATCAACAGAAATGTTTACACCTGGTTGATTTGGTGTTAGTGGTTTGAAACATAGCATAGTAAATCCTTTAACATCTCATCAATTAACCAATGGGAAGTGTTAACTCTTGTTAACATTGTCTTTTGTGTGCCGTTAAAGACTTGATCTTTGGACGTCAAAGTGGTTTCATTAGGACAGTCCGGAAAAGGCAGGTATATGAATAACGTTACTATTTCATATTTAACAATCTTCATACCACAGTATTAATAAAAACACATAATTCTTCAAAATATGAATTTAATGGCATAATGACATTAAATAAAAAAAATAAAAAACTGATCCACTGATATCTACATCAGTTCACGAACTCTACTCTCAACATGTTAAATATATAGTTTCAAGTTTATTGGCAAAAATAATTTGCCTTCGGCCATTTACAAATAATATTAAGCAAGAAATATAGCACAGCAATATATTACACATAAAAAATATACATGAATAGTTCAAGAGTATTTTTTACGAATTCCAAAAGATATTATAATATAATATACTGGTTGGGAACCATCATACATGTGATAAGTTCAGAATCCCAAAACTGGAGGTTTGCCATTTTTCAGCTGGAGTTGGGGTCTCAAAACTGGAGGTTTTTTATCGACATAAATAAAGCGCGCGGACACATAACTAAGAGGCAAAATCAAACATTTTTGGCTACACAATAATGTATATAAGTCTACACCAGAAGAAACAATCCTCATAACTCTTGATTTGAATTTTGACAGTTATGCCACTTTTTAACTTCATTTTTTTGTTAAAGTTTTGTTTTATATAATGTCTAATATCTCTGTTACATTCAAAGCTATTGACTATTATGCCCCTTTTACTGGCAAAGCTTTAATTCAGAGTCAGTCACTGAGAAAAGTCAAGCATGCCATTTTACAGAAGCTCCCTCTTGTTCTAACTTTAAACTTTCTAAACAGATTAAATTTGTAGAAACAAAGTCTCAATTTAGGTCTGAAATGAAGGTGAACATGCATTTACATTATTCTACTCGAGGACTTAAAAAAAAAAAACGAAGCTCTAAATTGGTCTGAACAATTATGTAAATTCCTTACCCCACCCACTTTCGTATTAAAATACTGATGATTTTGACATGAAAAATAGGAAACAGAAATGCATCAACATGTATTTACCCTTACCGAAATAATGTAGATTGATGTTATCAAATAAATGAGTGTGTGTTTTCATCCAATTTTCAATGAAATATGTCCGATTTAGTAGAAAATGGCGTAACTCCATAAGGGGAAATAACACTCCTGTTCTAAAAATAGTAATGGGTTGGTTTTTCTAACAATTATTTATTGATTTTATTACTGTAGTAAAGTCAAGTTTCACTTTATTTAAACTGATAAATGGATTCACAGTCATTTATTTATAGTCAGGTCGTATATCGATGATCAGTACTCCGTATTCCGTTGTATCATGTTTGTACTCTGTGTTTCGTTGTATCATATTGTATCGTACTCCGTGTTTGTATTATCATGTTCAGTCATGTGTCCACTCGTGCATTTGAACTTGTTTTGTAGATAGAAGACGTTTTCATTGGTCAGTTATCTTCATGCACAAATAACAACTTTTAGCGCGAACTAACAATTGCACGGCCCTCTATTCTTCATTCTTGAGAATCATTGTCCGAGTGAATGCAAGTTACTCTAGAACTATTGTTATACTGTAGTAATTTAATGTCCTACCTTTGGACAATTTACTATGTCATAAGTGTACCTTTGCTAGTCGATTCTGATAAGATATTTTCTTTAGTATTTGTTCTTTTTAAATGCAATGATAACTTATTTACCGCGAGAGATCTATTTTTTTGAAATCTGTATTTTTCACATTCTGCTATTGTTGTATTGTAATTCATATTTTCTATGTTCATGAATTTACTGTTTTATGTTGTAGGTTTTTCTCTACACGTACTATACTGGTACTGTCCAATAAATTGAAGAAACCTCAGAATAGTTGTGTTATACAAACTACCTATACTACATTACCCAGCAAAATTTTTCTTTGAATAATCAAAATTCATTCCAGTTGGGAATTATTTCTTATGACTGGGAGTTTTTTTGCTTCAAATTGGTAAAAAATGGAGCTTAATTGGCATTCAGAATGGGCAGATATTCGGCCCCGTGAGACAGGTGGAAAAGTCCCTGCTTGTCTAATCCCTTATCAAACCCATGGAGGTAATATAGATCGAGACTACCTCCATGTCAAAACAAATAATAAATAATTCACCTGTGAAAAACAACTCTTTCCTCCAGCTACATGTGTGTCAAACATGTATAATACACAACAGTCGGTGACACTTTGATTTACTGTGTAAACATGTTCGGCACTCCTCGGTAATTATCAACCCAGTCATAATTGATTTTTTTTTTTTTGAAAAGCGGGAGAAATATGGTTTTGGTCAGGAGACGGGAGGCAAGGTGCAAAAACCAGGATTTTGACCCTCACGCGCGGGAGATCACATGTATGGAACAATTTTCCAGACAGGAACAGTTTCCAGTTTCCGGACACATGTAATATCCGCTTTATTTCTTTGTTATTCATGTAATTGTTTTACCTAGACCATTAAGATGTTTGTTCTTCATGTCTACAACAAACCACTATTTTATTAGGCTGTATAATGTTTGGGTTTTTGATGATAACTCACCTGCGTTTACAAAACAACATTTCTGTCTTAACGGGGCATGAAGATAGCCTTGCGCATGCGCAGTAGTTCACACATGCCGAGGTATCAAGTGGGGAAGAAATAATCAAGCTACATAATGATTGTTTGCTGATAACATGTTCTACTTTTAATTTCTAAAGGTTACGTAAGATGCAGGGCTGTCGATTTTTGCACTAATTTTATTCTATATCTATTGGAATTATTGAGAATTCGTATAAGACGAAATCTGAGTTTTTATAGTCAACCTCGGTTTGCTTTCGTAGCTGCTATTGAACGTCGGGTTATGTTTCATTTGCAACTTTGAAGAGATGAGTGATAAAGAAATGTGTAAAAATAGTTTAATTACTTATTTTGATATCAAATTAAAAACAAAACACCCTCAAAATATTTTTCCAGATACTGGTTTTCCTGACGGGAAAAATAACTTATTTTAGTGACCCCATGGAACCCATATTTTACGTCACAACACGATGCTGATTACAACATCGGATGTGGAAGGAGCTGAAGTTTGTGCAGTGTGGGCTTCATTTATCTAAAATATTTTTTTAGGGAATAAACGAACGCCTAGGCGGTCGTACGCAGCGAAACGGCGTACGCGGCAAAAGTGAAATACTGATATCACTCGCGAAAACGAGTAACAATTATCTTTTGTCAATTTACCTCTTTTTCTGTTGCAGTTTCTTCCACACCAAGAATGCCATACAAATCTTCCTTTGTAATGTCAAGTTTTTTCGCCATTTTATGCTTTTGAAGTAATTTATTTTTGACAAAAATATACAAAAAACGACACAAACGACGGTCTTGTCGTAATTCTCCTTTGTGAAGAGTTGAGTTCGCCAACACGGTGTTGACGTAAACATTACCAAACAAGAAGTTTAATTACTTCTAGGGACCAAATAAAGCATGTAGCTTCATAACTTTTGATTCAGGTTGAAAATTAAAATATTTCTGCACCAATTATCCATGTTAACGTTTTAAAATCTCTTATAATTTTGAAAACAATTGCTTGTAACTATCCATCGGTGACGATATAAACATTGCCACTTTTATTTAATCCCAAGGAAAGAAACTGTTACATATTCGTTTTACATTGGTTTTTTATTTAATTATGTCTTCCACCACACAGTGGTGTGAGAGATATATTGATTTACTCCTGTCTGTCTATCTGTATGTCACAAATCTTGTCCTTACCTTAAGTCAAACATTTCTCATCCGATCTACACCATACTTGAACAATATTATGTGTTTGATCATAAGTCCTCGGCCAAGTTCGATAACTAGCCAAATCGGCCTAGACACTTCGGAATTATGGCCTTTAAATTACCAAACTTCAGGGTTTTTACTCTTGTCCGCACTCTAAGTCAAACATTTCTCATCCAACTTTACAAAGTTAAACAAAATGTGTTTGGCAATAAGTCCTCAGCCAAATATGATAACTAGCCAAATCGGCCCAGGCACTTTGGAATTATGGCCCTTGAATTACCAAAAATCAGCCTTTTTACTCTTGTCCGCGCTCTTAGTCGAACAGTTCTCATCCGATCTTCACCAAACTTGAACAAAATGTGTTTGCCAATTAGTCCTTGGCCAGGTTCGATAACTAGCCAACTAGTAATGATTTACTAAATTAGATTTTTTTACTTCTCAGATTCCATCTTATTCTTTTTTGGTAAACTGGAACCCATTGGAAATAAGCTTTTGAGCTTAATGGGTTATCCATGCAACCATAGATCATATCTGTTTATCACACAATACGAAAATATGCTCTTAACCTATTTTAGTATTTACTGGTCTTAGTAGTTATTCTTTTATTTATTACTCCTATTTTTAAGAATGCTGAACTTGCAATTATCAAATTTAATCCGTGCAATAGAAATGATGTTATTTTATTTAAATGTCTATCTAATCTATTTTAGTTGTTAATAATATTTTATTTTGTTATACTGTATAATATGTGCTAATGTTTGTGATCTATGTAATTTCAAAATAAATATAATAATAATAATAGCCAAATCGGCCCAAGCACTTCGGAATTATAGCCCTTGAATTACCGAAGATCAGCCTTTTTTACTCCTGTTCACGCTCTAAGTCAAACATTTCTCATCAGATCTTCACCAAACTTGAAAAAAAAGTGATTGACCATAAGAATTCGGCCAACTTTAATATCTAGCCTCGACGCTTCAGAATTATGGCCCTTGAATTACCAAAAACTGGCCTTTTTACTCTTGTCTGCGCTCTAAGTCGAACAGTTCTCATTTGATCTTCACCAAACTTGAACAGAATTTGCCAAAAAGTCCTCAGCCAAGATTGATTACTCGCCAAATCACCCCAGGCACTTCAGAACTATGGCCGTTGAATTACCCCAAATCAGCCTTTTTACTCTTCAAAGGTATATTTGTAGTGAGTAAACAGTATATAAAGACTGACTTACTATTTAGATGATTAGACAGTTGTGGGAGACATGCGCTTTTCTCAAAAGCAGCTCTAGTTTCATTTTAAGTTTCCACTGATGACTGCTTTCTTGACCAAATTTTTTCAGCCTTTTTGAGAATGGAATGCGTAATAGTCAGGTAATTTTTGAGATGCATAAACAATTTGTAAAGTATACTGAATCCGGTTTAATAGTTCTACATTGAATGTGGTGACGGGTAACTGTCGATGTTGTAGCACGACACTTGATGTGACACATGACAATACAACACTACAGTTGATATTGTGACGCTATGCATGACAATGTGATGCAACATGCGATAACTGAACACATGAAGTTGCGTTGTTGCACTGTCGTGTGTCTCATGTGTCCTGCGTGTAACATGAAATGTTGCAGTAAACTTTTTTGTCATGTGTGACATCAGATTGTCATGTGTAGCAACCAGTGGTGTTCTGAATTTCATATGTCTTGTTGAAAGTGGCGACACATGACTCAACACGACACACGACAATGGGTGACGACAGATAACATGCAAAGCAATATGTAGTGTGCACATTACACCACAGATGTTGAGCTTGTATGTTTTGTTACTTCGTAGTGTGATTTTAATAATTAACAAGGACACCAGTAGACACAATACTACTCTGCAACATTTACTTGACATAATATCATGTGTCACTTTGCATATTGTGCGTACATGTACCATCGCATGTCATGTGTCACGTTTAGATAACTGAACAGTGTGATAAGACAGTCCACAATTCTGTAACACTGAACAGTAAAGTATCATGTATCACTTCAAGTCATGTCTCATGATACATTGATGTATTGAGTGTTGTGTTGAGTGTCGTGCATTTTCCTTGGAATGCGACACAAAACATTTTAGGTGATACTCTATTACACACATGACATTGCGACACAACACTTAATATTTACCAAAGCATTTCGTGCTACAGGTGTGTCACACGACAGTACCACAACTCAACATTCATAAGTCATGTCGCATGTCGCGCTCTGAGTACAACACAAACATTCATTGTGGCACAAACAGGATTCCCTAGAAGTACGTGAAGTTAATTCCTAAGTACATGCAGTATGGGAAATGACAAGTCACAAAAGCATGAAAATGGGGAATATTGTTTGATTTTGACAAAAGAAGGAGGAAACAAATGGTAACATGGTTACCAAAGTCCCCGGTCCTAGAGACATCTTTCACAAAATATATGGCCAGCTAGTACTAAGTCCTTTTCAAAGTAGTCGCTCAAAGGAGGGGAGCAACACTTAAGTTATTTGTCAGTTATGATTATATATACAGTACAACCTCTCCAGAGCGGCCCTCTCTTAAGAAATAACCTCTCTATAACAACATCATCAAAATTTCCCTAAGCTGAAATATACTATCAAATTTACCTTTCCAGAACAACAGTCAATATATGTATCTCCGCAAGGGTGTTGCTCTACAGAGGTTGCACTGTATATTATTATGTAATTAGATACCCAACAGCAAAACCCATTCATGGACACATACGTTATCCTTTCCACATGAATTGTTCTTTCCAATATTTTTCACTATGCATGATGTCTTTTGTTCTTGTTATGAAATTCAGTCCTGTCCAGGACCCTGGGAACATTTATTATCCACTGGACAGCAAATATTTATCTCTTTTTTTTTTCTCAATTCAAAGTTAAAAATATTATTTTGTAAATGTTCACAGGAGAATTTTTAACAAGTGAGTGGTGGGGGTTGTTGCAAAATTTCAGCCATAAAAACATGAAATCAGAGCCCAGCTGGGATTTGAACCCATGACAGTCACCTTCAGGTAAGGAGTCACATGCTTTATCCTCATCCATTTTGCCACCTTTAACATGCTGGCGGCAAGTGATTTTGCCTTTGCGACCAGTGCAGACCAAGATCAGCCTGCACATACGTGCCCTATGAATAATAAATCATAAATGGTATTGCCCAAAATGAATGATGGACCAGTTCATTTTAGAAATTTAGCAGGGTAAAGGTTAAACAGTTAGGATATTGAACAGTTTTTTACAGAATTACTAAGTCTTAACTTTGATACACTACAGGAATGTCCAGTGGCAGAAGAAATCTGCACTGTTAATCTATTTCTTTGACAGTTGTGATTGTCAGATGGTTTTCTAACTACGAAACAGTTGCATGTTCTATATATTTAGCAGTTTATTCCTTCCAAAACCATGGAACAGTATGGCTTTGTGAGAAGAGATGTTAACAGTTCTGTATATAGGGCAGTGACCAAATTTCTGCTTGAAGAGAGAGGAAATGACTGGAAAAAGCTGCCGTCCAATTCTGTTTCATTCCATTTGATGTTTGGAGAAAGGAATAAATTGCCTTTTGGAAGATTAGGTAAGTAATATAAAGCCCTGTTAAGCAGAACTTATTCATGGAGTCACCCTAGATGATCAAGTGCTGTGTTATTTTTGAGTATTCATAATAAATATATGTACACAGTACACAGTGTCAACTGTTTCATTGAATATGACAGTTTAATCATTTTGGACATAACATCTTTATATCCTGAAATGTTTGTTTCCATAATACTTTACCTGTTTAGACTTTTCCTTATGGGTACCAGGTAAGCAAACAATAAGAATAAAAAAAAATCACAATATGGAAACAGTCTCAGAGCAAGTACAAGAATTGATATACCAGTACAGTTAACAACTTATCAAAATGGCAAACAATTAAAAGAACTAAACATTTTCAAAAATATCTATGAGTAAACTTTCAATATTCCAGGCCATGATCCTGGGAGGGTACAGCTGGTAAATTATTACAGAGGTTCGGATGTTCTATGCAGGAAAACAGCTCTTGTCAAGTAAGATGTCATAACAAAAATATGTTTTGCAAATTGTGTTTATTTCAGACCAAACCTGCCAGGAGAATTCAAGTTTGGTTCTCTTTCAAGGCAAGTTTAGCCATGACTGTTTGACCATGATTACTATGTATAAAGTTACCTGTCCTCAGTCAACATCTCTATAAGTAATATAAAAACATGAAAATTAGATAAAACATAGCAACATTTTACAGTGCTGAAACATTACAAGGTACAGTTGTACCTGCCTATAAACAGCACCTTTGAGGGAGCAAAAAAATGTGGTCTTTATTTTGCAAATGGTCTTTATTCAGAAGTTATAATTGTTGTTACTGTTTAAAAGGGATGTGAAAGTAGGTGCCTTTAACGCTTATTATGCTGAACATGATTGATTCTGCCTTTGCGACCAATGTAGATCATGATCAGCCTGCACATCCATGCAGTCTGATCAAGATCTGCACTGTTTGGCATTCAGTCAGTATCTTTTTGGTAAGCACCCCTTTTAACAGTTAATGGTACTGTCCAAATTGAAAGATGGACAAGTTCATTTTAGAAATTTAGCAGGGTAAGGGTTAGGTAGTCTATGTTTACAGTTGATCTTTAGCACATGTTTGACTGTATTCTGGAAAAGTTGTATCTGCTTACTGAGAAAGTGTCCAAATTTTCATTATATTGAAAATTGCATTCCATGTGATATGTATGACGTTTTTGTACTTTTAGAGTATTTAAAGAATACTGTAGTGTAGTGAAATACAGTTACCCAAAATGGTTGCCACAGTCTTTCCGTATTGTTCCAAAAAATGTTGTCCAGACAAGTGTACGTAACTCTACGGTACTGGTACGGCCGGAGAAACCAGATGACCGGGATCAGCTGCTGGAGACGCATGCACAGATGGTGGCGGAGGAAGGCAAAGATGTGATCTGGATTGCTAAACATACATCTGGGGCTAAAGGTATACATTGTGTTTATTTGTCATCATGGATGTGCATTGCTGAATGCTCTATGACATATGTGCTGTACACAGTAACATATCTTGGACATAAGATAAAGTTTCTGAAAGAAATAACTGAGTAAAAAGGATTCCTAACAAAATATGATTGATCCATATGATTGTTAATATAACTGTTTTCATTTAGAGACTAAACTTATTTCAGACTCGGGGTACTTACCAGGATCAGTAGTATGAGGGACTACAGGTGAAACTTACTGTCTTATTACTTAAGATTCAGCAACATTTGTTGACACAGATCTGGCAAATAATTGCTGAGAAATAGCGCGAACAAATTCCGTCTAAAGACGCATGGACCGACGTACGGACCAGAATCCAGTGTAGCCCCCAGATACTAGTATCTTGGGGAATAATTACCCAGTATTGTCTAGTATTTCCCAGTAAAACCCACAGGGCTGGGTTTAACAAGTAAAACCTGGGTTTTTGCCCACGATGACACAGAATGTACCATCATTCATAATGAGTTAGTGAAATGAAAAATTGAGTAACATCAGAATGAACTATTTTTAGCTCATCTGATTTTTTGAAAAAAAATGATGAGTTATTGTCATCACTTGAGCGGTTGTCGGCGTCGGCGTCGGCGTCTGCGTCGGCGTTGCCTGGTTAAGTTTTATGTTTAGGTCAGCTTTTCTCCTAAACTATCAAAGCTATTGCTTTGAAACTTGGAATACTTGTTCACCATCATAAGCTGACCCTGTATAGCAAGAAACGTAACTCCATCTTGCTTTTTGCAAGATTTATGGCCCCTTTTGTACTTAGAAAATATCAGATTTCTTGGTTAAGTTTTATGTTTAGGTCAACTTTTCTCCTAAACTATCAAAGCTATTGCTTTGAAACTTGGAATACTTGTTCACCATCATAAGCAGACCCTGTACATCAAGACACATAACTCCATCTTGCTTTTTGCAAGATTTATGGCCCCTTTTGTACTTAGAAAATATCAGATTTCTTGGTTAAGTTTTATGTTTAGGTCAACTTTTCTCCTAAACTATCAAAGCTATTGCTTTGAAACTTGGAATTCTTGTTCACCATCATAAGCAGACCCTGTACATCAAGAAACATAACTCCATCTTGCTTTTTGCAAGATTTATTGCCCCTTTTGGACTTAGAAAATCAGTTTTCTTGGTTAAGTTTTATGTTTAGGTCAGCTTTTATCCTAAACTATCAAAGCTATTGCTTTAAAACTTGCAACACTTGTTCACCATCATAAGTTGACCCTGTACAGCAAGAAACATAACTCCATCCTGCTTTTTGCAAGATTTATGGCCCCTTTTGGACTTAGAAAATATCAGATTTCTTGGTTAAGTTTTATGTTTAGGTCAACTTTTTCTCTTAAACTATCAAAGCTATTGCTTTGAAACTTGCAACACTTGTTGACCATCATAAGCTAACCCTGTACAGCAAGCAACATAACTCCATCCGGCTTTTTGCAATAATTATTGCCCCTTTTGGACTTAGAAAATCATTTTCTTGGTTGAGTATTATGTTTAAGTCAACTTTTCTCATAAACTATCAAAGCTATTGGTTTAAAACTTGCAACAGTTTTTCACCATCATAAGTGGACACTGAACATCAAGAAACATAACTCTATCCTGCTTTTTGCAAGAATGATGGCCCTTTTTAGACTTAGAAAATCATGGGTAGGACAATATTTCTATTACACAAAAAAAATCAGATGAGCGTCAGCACCCGCAAGGCGGTGCTCTTGTTCCTGTAAACCTGGACACAATGTCATAAAACCAGGTTTGAAAACCAGTCTCAAATCTGAAGCATCTGATTGGTTTATGTTGAGATCAAACTTAAAATTGACCAATGGCAGGGCCGATATATGAGACTGGTCTAAAACCCAGTTTTATATCCTTGGATCCACACACATGAAAAATTATTTGTAGTCTTTAAATAAACATATTTTACATGTATACAAACATTTCATACTTAGGTTTTTATGAAGCAACCGTTATAACTTGACAGACTGGATATAATTGTTGTTGTCTTCTACCCATTTCAGGTGATGGCATTCAGATATCAGACAACATAGATTCCTTACTGGAGTATGTAGATGATCAGAGTAAAGCCTTTGTTATACAGAGATATATTAACAATCCATTCCTCTTGGAGGGAGGCAGGAAATTTGATATCAGGTATGGTATACCAAAACACGGATTCTGTAGGCAAATGGAATTCTTGTACAAATAAATGTCATCCTTTCACTGGAACATTGCCTGTTTATCTGCATCAAGAGATATCTGAAATGTTCACCAACAGTACTCTTGAATATTGAAGTAACTGAGTGTGGAAAAGACATAATGTGTTAAACAAAAATGTTTATTACTGCAAAACAATGTGAAATCTTAGAATATAAGCAGCACATATTTATGGGAATCACCCTGTGTTTAGGAAACACCAAACCAGTTAATCTTCTTTGTGTCCAAAGAAATACAGGTGACTTGTATTATATCTGCATCACTGGTTGATTTCATCTTCTTCAAAATATGTGCACAGTTGGCATTAACAGTTGAGAAAGTTTTTTGACATTAATTCTGTCTTAAGGTACATTTGGTGTTAACAGTTTTATTTAGTACAACTCCCACTTTCCCCAGTCTTTGTCTTTGTCTTTCTTTTTACGTTAGTAAAGTAAAACACTGATAGCTCTAGATCTTAAGGGTCAAGAGGTTTAGAGAGCTCCAAACATACACAATGTAAAATTGTAAAATACTATTGGGGGGACTATATGAATTGCTTGTGAGCCCTGTAGCTGGAGCCATTAATGCTGAAGTGAGTTGTGTTTCACTGCATTTTAGTCTCTTCTTTGTGTAGTATTATATTAAATATTCTAACACTTTTAAGATTTTCTTTTATATAAACAAAGACGGATTTTACTGTGTATTGTCTTGTTGATTAGAACACATTTCGCAAAATGACCTACTTTTGGCTAGTCTGCCTAAAAAAGGATTCCAGATTAATATCCCTTCCTGGTGTAATTTGAACATGTTAGAATGGAAATAGATTTTAGTTTTCAGATGCATCGTAATTTATATATATAATAATCACTCAGCAGATGCCAACAAAAACATGTTTTTTTTGTTCAGATGCGTCGTAATTAATTGCTCAGGCCTTCTGCCTTTGTGATTAGATTACTACACATCTGAACACAAAACCATGTTTTATTTGCCTCCAAAGCACGCAAAACTAAAATCTGTTTCATAAATTTTGTAATATTTGCTTAAAACTATTTTATAGGAGCTGGGTGTTGTTAGATTCCAGCTATAATGTGTACCTGTTCAAGGAAGGTGTGTTGCGTACATCATCTGAACCTTATGACCCTGATGACCTGTCAAAGATCACTAGTCACCTGACCAATCACTGCCTTCAGAAGGAAAGGTCAACCAACTATGGTAGATATGAAGATGGAAATGAAATGTTCTTTGATGAGTTTAACAGGTAACACCAACGTATGAAGGAAGAAGATGTGTTTGTCAGCAATCCGTTTGTTGTTTCAGATGTAGGTTTTCAAATTATTTAAGTCAGAATTGAAAATTTACCTATCCAAGGACATACAAGTACAATGAAATTAAACTAACAACGTTGTCATATAATTTCATAGTTTTGCAGCTAAAATGGTGATATTAATTCACTGATTTCAGAATTTAAGTAAAATAGAATTTATTTGTTCATTGTGTTCTTAACTTTTTTTCAATTGATTCATTCACGATATATATGAAATAAGTCTGCCGCGAATAATTATGATTTTGCAGAACAGTACGTATTAGTTCTCAATTGCATTGTTCCCATTTTCAGGTTACTTTTAATTTGAAATGGTTAAATGTTATTTAAAGTATTTCTTTTTACCTATACAGATATTTGATGGACAAACACGGTACTACAATGGAAGCTTCTATCTTGCCTCAAATCAAAGACATCATCAAACGTTGTTTCTTCCTTGTTAAAGAGGTTTAGCCATTTTACATTAATTTCTTCCAAGCAAAATTAAAACTACAGTTTAGGATTTTATCTGCAGTGTTCAAAATATGGATTTTCCCACACCTTTTACCATTGTAAAAGCTGTCAGAATGACCACATTTTCAAAGTCTTGCTTAGAACAAAAACTTACTTTTAGTCATTTTCTCTGTAGCCAAAACAGTTTTGAAAAAGGAATGTTTAATTAAATTCTACATTTTTGAGCCAATTTTGACCTAATTGCACCTTGAGATGATGAAATTGAGGTTCAAATACAAGACCATTTCTACCATTACACAGGAGGTACAGTGGTGAAGGGTTAAAGCTGCTAACCTGAAGGATGTTGGCTTGAATCCTGGCAGTTGCAGATATTGACCACAGCCTTCATTATCCCAAATGTAGACACAAATACTGGTTAGAAATCCAGGAAGTGCTAGTGCTTAGTTGTAGCAACTGTCTGTACAGTCGTTTATCACTCAGTGGAGATTTGATCTTTCCTCAGTGATATGAAAAATGTGGTTATTACTGTATTGCAGAAAATTAACACAAATGGTTTAGGGTATGTGTGTTTTCAACTGTTTGGCTTTGATTTCTTGCTGGATGAGAAGATGAAAGTCTGGCTGATAGAAGTAAATGGAGCTCCAGCATGTGCACAGTATGTATTCTTATTTGATAGTCCAGTAGTCCAGTTTGTTAAGTTGTTTTTAATGATGGTTAATTTAACATTAATTATAATTCTTTCACATGTAGAGAATAATCCCAAGCAAGAAAAAAGTGTAAACTGATGATGGCTGTAACTTCTACAGAAAAAGACTTTTGTACACCCCCCCCCCCTCCCGCCACACCCACACACACACACACACACACACTAAACGTCCTGGTGTCGAAGACCCGTGATGCATGTAGTGATTGATCTGTCTAGCTATCATTTTCCATCCATCACACATTCTTGTGTACTTAACTCCTGCAATTTTTATCCAGTGCAAATGAAACTTGGTATACTTTATCAACATGAAACGGACATGTACATATTACCGGGCTTTCATTTCTGTTATTATTCTTCCTTATAGATACAAATACTGTGTAAGATCATTGAACAAAACAGTTAATTTGTTTTGGAGGTTTTTAAACTGTTTTCAGTTGAATACTGCAGTAAGCTAACCAGTGGTATTTGATTCCTCATTAGTAATAATCTGTTTTCCACAAGTAATTGAAAACTTTCTCCCATGTATGAGTGGTGTGTGTCAAATGACTTAAACATATTGTGCTCAGACAATAATAACGGAAAACATACCTTGTCCAAGATTTGAATCTACAACCTTCTGATTTGAAGGATTGTGTGCTACCTACTTAGTCAGCCAATTGGCCCAGTATTTGACTTATGTGCTGATAAATATGAGTATATGGTCCTGAAGTTTTCATTGACTGGTTCAGACTTAGATCAAGTCATTATGTATTTTCTACAATTGTTATATTATAGGTACCTGTTACCAGACATGGCCAGAAGTATTGTTCATACTGCAATAGATCCAGTGTTTCCACCATCGAAACCTAGACAAGGTGACACAGGGTTCACCAAAATCTCCTGATTGAATGTCAGGTTGCCATAGAAACAGTAACTTTATTGTACAATTCTGTTATTTTGACTTTGGGGAATCTTGATAGTTATGTGCAATGTTAATAAGTCCACTACTGGTTGAAAGTCAGTTTTGGAGACATTAATTAGGTTTGCTCCTTGTCTGTCCATCTTTCGCATGGTACATTTAGACCACTAATCAAACAGTCAAGGTCATACTTAATTAAGAGGTCAGAAATGTTTGGTTATGTTTCTTGTCTAGTCTGTAACTTTTTTATGTATTTATTAAGCTCCCTGAAGGATGAGCATATAGTTGCCGCTTTGTCCGACCTTCCATCTGTCTGTAACACTT